>NW_025535172.1:0-42329 GCF_020615455.1 Coregonus clupeaformis | reverse complement strand
AAACACCTAAACCGATGGTCGATCCAAACTGTTTAAAAAACTATATTCAGGTTCAGCAATGGGGATGTCAAAAGTTTTGTAACAGATAAATGATTTATTGGAGAATTAATGATAGGCCTATCTGTTTCTTGTGCACATTATTGCAAGTGTGATTCCAACCAGTGTGTATTAAGGAATGTATTGAACAAACAGCCAAACAACTGACTGGATGAAGAACATTAATATAATCGTAGAAAATAACATTTAAGATTCAAGAAAAATAGGACAGTGCACTACTTTTGTGTGGGGGTAAAGTATTTTTGTTGTATTTTTTAAATGTGAATTGTGATTTTTCAGGGGGTGCTGAAACACTCTAGCACCCCCTGCTTTCGCGGCTATGGAGGACAGTGTATTGTTCTCCTTGGAACAAAAAAATCACATTCCAAACCAGAATAGGTCAAAGGCCCAGTTATGATAATGATCCTATACTATCTATTGTGTTATTAGATTTGTCACACAGCAGAGAAACTAACTGACATGGCGAAAGAGTTGCAATAACACTTCTCTGGTGCCGCTTTAATATATTTCCACCCGCCAATGTGTCTAGAGTTCAGGCAACTATTGCCATATTTCCCATGTAATGCAGACACTCAACCACAGCTCAGACAGGCTTATAAGACTCAAAAAGGATGATTCTGCAGACCATCCTCAGATGTGACCCTGCGTGCTCCACATTTCTGGGTATTAATGGAAAAGCAAATCAGGGCTCAGTTCAGTAGGCACAAATGGAAGAAAATGCAGGAAACAACAAGGTAATACGGGAAATTGTTTTAATTCCAGTGTGCCCTAATGAACACTTCCATCAAGGAGATGCCTGAGAATTCACCAGGCAGTGCAGGAGTATTTCACAGAAAGAATACACTCTCACAAAACCAGCTACAGGAACGATTAAAACAAGTGTGCTATCTATCATACAGTGTTGGTGTTACTGTACATCACTGGGATTCATAAGATTCTATGTGTTGTTTCCTTAGTGTTGCAAGATCCTATGGATGAAATCATTTACAATTCTTTCTCCCCTCAGGGTACCTGCTTGCTGCCTGCTTTGGTACCTCCTATCTCCCTTGTACTGCTCGTTGGTACGGCCCAGACCGTCCTGGTCATGCAGGAAGCAGCTGAAGTTGATCCAGCTTATATGTGCTGGGCTGGGCCCTCCGGGACCGAGGCTTCACCGCCACAGGCTGACCCAGGCCCCGAGCCTTCCCTGGGGCGAGCCGTGGCTCAGCGCTGCCTGGATCAGAGCGAGGACTGAAGCCCAGGAAAGAGTCTGACTCCATATCTCCTCCTCTACCCCAGCGTGACTACACAGATGTTGTGTTTCAGCAACTCCGGGAAAGAGGGGAAATACTGGATAGAAGGAGCAGGCAGAGGAAGGGGAGAGAGAGGGAGAAATGGAACCATGGGAAGAGGTTAATTTGCATGCATCAACCCGTTAACACGCTTAGTTTCCCAGTGGATCACAGCATATCACAGGAGAAGTCATGGTAAACCTGGTTTGTTTTTCCAGTGCCAGGTGTAGAACAGAACACCCTGGTAATGGACAGTTTGGCAGTGGTGCATAGATGGATGCTCTACTGGATATCCTACCTGTGACAGTATGCAACACAACACACATTACCTTGTGGGAGACACATGCACTTTCCAGCTGTTTTGGTTTCAAAACAGCCCAGGTGTTAAATAATAACCTGTCTGACATTTTGAATGTGCTTCTCCCCCTGTTTTGAACAGTGTGCCAATATTTGCATGCATTTTCTCTCCAAAGGCAACAAAAGGGGAAAGATAGAGAGAGAGAGGGAGGAAAAATGTCAACAGCTTTTTAACCAGCAAAAAATACATCTAAATGTGCCTCACATCTCCAGCACCCTGCCAGGCCTTTCATCCCTCCGTTCATCCCTCCGGTCATCCCTCTGTTCATCCCTCTCCTGCTCATCCCTCCGGTCACCTCTGTTCATCCCTCCGCTCATCCCTCCGGTCATCCTTCTGTTCATCCCTCCGCTCATCCCTCCTGCTTCATCTCCTCCGGTCATCCTCTCCTCGCTCATCCCTCCGCTCATCCCTCTTCTCCGCTCATCCCTCCGCTCATCCCTCTCTCCGCTCATCCCTCCGCTTCACTGGTCCTCCTGGCGGGCAGGATGATGGAGGATGGAGGGGGTTCTACCTCTTTTGCCTTTTATCCCACAAGCCTAGGTCTCTCTCTCTCTCTCTCTCTTTTTCTCTCTCTCTCCCTCTGAGATGAACTGCAGAGGCAGATAGAGCGAAAAGAGAGAGGGAAGAGAAGGGAGGTGACACTAATACACATCCACCCTCCAAGCACTATGAGGCCTAAGCAGGTTGGGGTCAGTAAGGATATGAAAGAGAGAGAGAGAGAGAGAGAGAGGAGAGAGAGAGAGAGAGAGAGAGAGAGAGAGAGAGAGAGAGAGAGAGAGAGAGAGAGAGAGAGAGTCATTATTTGCCAGCCTAAGGGATGGCTCCAACACGGGCCAGATGTGGTGTACCAACAACAGAACAGAAAAGGCCAACCTATTAGAATCTCTGTATTACTGTTTGCTATCAAAGACCTGCAAAGGCCTTCTACTCAGTACTACCTTGTTATCTAATTTGTGTATGTTTATTAAACGCATATGTATGCATCCCTCGCCTGTGGGACTTCGGAGGCACCGCCACCATTTGCATTTAGGAGTACACAAGGGGTGCCTACAGAATGTTTAGTGTTTAACATGTCTAAGAACATGTGAAGAAATAGTCTTACAGAAATGAGTAAAACAAAATCTTCAACTATAATAACGTATATGCTGTCCATTATCAAACAATATCAAGCAAGAAATCAAATCAAATTCTAATGAACATATTGATTTCACTTTATTATGTGTGTTTGTATTGAACAATTTATTAGTGTATACATTTTGTAAGTGTCTATAATGTTGTCATGGACAGTAAATAGACAGGAAATAAAGATGCATATCTTATCAAAATAATAATCTAATTAGTGAGCAACATTGTAGTTGTTAATATCACTAGAGGTGGTACTACTAGTAGTAGTGGTGACAGTGATATTTGTGTTAGCAACAGCAGCATCAGTATCAGCATTGAATCTGGCAACTGACGCCATGTTATAACGTTTACATGGTTTGCAGGGACACCTATTGGTCAGATATGCAAACTGCAATCTCTCCATTTAAAGTTTTAGACATGATATACACTGAGTGTACAACATATTAAGGACATCTGCTCTTTCCATGACATGGACTGACCAGGTGAATCCAGGTGAAAGCTATGATCCTTTATTGATGTCACTTGTTAAATCCACTTCAATCAGTGTACTGTAGATGAAGGGGAGGAGACAGGTTAAAGAAGGATTTTTAAGCCTTGAGACAATTGAGACATGAATTGTGTATGTGTGTCATTCAGAGGGTGAATGGGCAAGACAAAAGATGTGTGTAACAAGAATGGTCCACCCCCCAAATGACATCCAGCCAACTTTGCACAACTGTGGGAGGTGTTGAATTCTTGATACACACAGGAAACTGTTTGAAAAACCCAGCAGCGTTGCAGTTCTTGACACAAACCGGTGCGCCTGGCACCTACTACCATACCCCATTCAAAGGCACTTAAATCCTTCTTTAACCTGTCTCCTCCCCTTCATCTACAATAATTGAAGTGGATTTAACAAGTGACATCAATAAGGGATCATAGCTTTCACCTGGATTCACCTGGTCAGTCCATGTCATGGAAAGAGCAGGAGTTCATAATGTACACTCAGTGTATAGTACTGTAAGAATGGCCCACAATCAACAGCATTCCTTATAAAGTAATGAGCTGTGTTCGTTAGTGTTGAATAAAAAACAGGTTTGTGATACATAATTAATTGCAATTAAAATGTTATTCATATTCAACCCCTCCTTAACAAGGTCTAGAGTTTTTAAACTTTGGTCACAAACCAAGCAATCAAGTCAGCGTGTAAAGAATACATTGTAAATAAGGAATTAGCACTAGGACATCTTAATTAATCATGCATTAAAGATAATTCACATAATTAAATATAAACAGCAGCATTCTTCAAGAAGCCACCAGCGTACTATTAAAGTCCCAGGATATGCAAATAAATCAGTAATATTGTAATGGCGGACTTGCATAAAGATGGCTGCCTTAAGAGCTTACTCATTTGATAACTTTGCTTATTGTAGATTTCTCTCCGTTACTCTTTTTTTGTATGGTCATTAGCACAATATACATGATCCCAATTCTAGCTCCAAGACGCCGGCAATTTGAAAAACGAAGAAAGTAGATTGTGCTGATTTATTGGTGCATTGAAGCATAGTTTAAAAACTCTGTGGATACTGCTAAACCAATGATGTCTGTACTCTGCCATCTTTATGGCAATTCATTACATTTTGCAGGCCAGAAAAATCAAACAACAGCATATCATTCACAGATGAATACATTTGGCACTATGCAGTCTATAATTAAAGCAGAATGCAAGTATGAATGGACAATTTCAACATTTGGTCGATGTATGACATTATTGGGAATATTCTAATTTAAAAGGTGGTAGAAGTGAACATAATAAGTTGGATTTCCTCTGACACTTCTACAGTGAGTAAAGTTAGCCAGACAGGTGAAGAGTTAAAACATACAGAACACATACTGCAAGATGCTCAGCAAAAGGTCCACCAAGGAGGTTACATACTTATTAAGGAATTATGTCCCACAATACAGTGTTCTTTCTTATTTATGACTCGTTCCAATTACATAGTTCAAAAAAAGTTACTGAGTGGGAGAAGGGAGGAGTGGGAGAAGTGGGAGGAGGGAAAAGGGAGGAGGGACAAGGAGGGAAGGAGGAGGAGAAGTGGGGAGAAGTGGGAGGAGGAGAAGTGGGAGAAGTGGGAGGAGGGAGAAGGAGAAGGAGGAGTGGGAGAAGTGGGAGAAGTGGGAGGAGGGAGAAGTGGGAGGAGTGGCAGGAGTGGGAGAAGGGAGGAGTGGCAGGAGGGAGAAGTGGGAGGAGTGGCAGGAGGAGAAGTGGGAGAAGTGGGAGGAGTGTAGAAGTGGGAGAAGGAGGAGGGGAGAAGTGGGGGAGAAGTGGGAGAAGTGGGAGAAGTGGGAGGAGTGGGAGGAGGAGGAGAAGGGAGAAGTTGAGGAGGGGAGGAGGGAGAAGTGGGACAGGAGGAGTGGGAGAAGTGGAGGAGTGGGAGAAGGGTGAAGGAGGAGTGGGAGGCGGGAGGGAGTGGGAGGAGTGGGGAGAAGGGAGAAGGGAGGAGTGGGAGAAGTGGAGGAGGCAGGAGGAAGGAGGAGGGCAGGAGTGGGAGAAGTGGAGGAGGGGGAGAAGTGGGAGAAGTGGGAGAAGGGAGGAGTGGGAGAAGTGGGAGGCGGGAGGAGGAGAAGTGGGAGGAGGAGGAGGAGAAGTGGGAGAAGTGGGAGAAGTGGAGGAGTGGGAGAAGTGGAGAGTGGCAGGAGTGGGAGAAGTGGGAGGGGAGGGCAGGAGGGAGAAGTGGGAGGGAGTGGCAGGAGTGGGGAGAAGGGAGAAGGAGAAGTGGGAGAAGGAGGAGTGGGAGAAGTGGGAGAAGGGAGGAGGAGAAGTGGGAGAAGTGGGAGGAGGAGAAGGAGGAGTGGGAGGAGGAGAAGGAGGAGGGGAGAAGTGGAGAAATGGATGAGGGAGGAGGGAGAAGTGGGGAGAAGGGGAGGAGTGGGAGAAGGGAGGAGGGAGGGAGAAGTGGGAGGAGGGCAGGAGGATATGGGAGGAGGGAGAAGGAGGCGGGAGGCGGGAGGAGGGGAGGAGGAGAAGTGGGAGGAGGGGGAGGAGGAGGAGTGGGAGGAGGGAGAAGTGGGAGAAGGGAAGAGTGGGAGAAGGAGGGAGGGAGAAGTGGGAGGAGTGGGAGGAGGGAAGGAGGAGTGGGAGAAGTGGGAGGAGGGCAGGAGGGAAGGGAGGAGTGGGAGGAGGGAGAAGGGGAGAAGTGGGAGGAGTGGGAGGAGGGAGAAGTGGAGAAGTGGGAGGAGGGAGAAGTGGGAGGGGCGGGAGAAGGACTAGAAAAACATAAGCAGAGAGGGAAGGAATAAAAAAGTATCCCACTTGAAGGCATAATCATCTCATGTTTTCCACTATTTTTCTGTTAATTTCATGGTGCTCAGGTGTAGTTTGCCAACCATTAAGTCCTCCTTAGCAGAAAAAGACTTCCGTGACGTATCTGTCACCTTTCATGGCTTCCCAGCTACCTTTGAAAGAAGAGTATATAATAAATAGAATAATTCAGAATTGTCATTAAAAATGAAAAGTTTTTTTCCTTCCTTTTAGACTTGGGATGTGTTTTGAAAATGATATATAATGGACTGAGACTAGAATAATGCTTTTCCAACCAAACCTCCTCTAGCTATGATGAGATCCAGAGACAGACGTGGTGAATGAATCCTCTGCCTCCCTTTACGAGAGAGGAGAGGGGCACCAGAGCTTTAATGGCGGAAGAACCAAGGTCATGTATTATGATGTAAGGGGCTCCAGACATTCTCCCGTCCCAGTTCCCCTGTCTCCAGCCAAGGCACTTGCCTGCGCCTGTCCCTCCTCTCACATGTCACAAAACTGAGCTGCTGGCTTGTTACAGAGACACAGGTTAACTAGGACTGACACAGTCAGACAGATGATGGGGAATTGTAATTAGGATACTATGTATTGGTGGGAATGTGGGGTTAATGCAGTACAATTTCGGAATTGCTAAAAACAAAAATAATATATATATCTATACTGAGTAAAGTATTTATTTTTAGGGGAATATTGGTAAATATTTTACAAATAAGGGAGGTCTAAGACCCCGTAAGACATCACAGCAAAATGGAGGGATGTGAATGCAAAAAGGAAATAGGTAAATTATATTATACTGGGAAGATGGGTTAATTCCAGAACATCGCAGAGTGGCAAAGATCCTAATTAATGCATTGGCTGCTGTGGGTGAAAATCCAGCACTTGCAGAGAGGAAATTAGAATATATATATATATTAATAGTTAACTAAGTATGTACCATACATGTGAGAGAAAATAGCTGTAAGTAGTAGTTGAAGGGTGACGTCTGTTAGTTTACTCCAATCAGGGGAAGGATGGTGAAGGCGCCCCAATCAAATAAAAAACATGAGGATTAGAAAAGATGCAAAGACAAATTTGATAGAACTCAAATCTATCTCCAATATTAAATGATTCTAACCTCTCCATCTAAAAAAATGGTTGTATATCAAATCTATATATTTATAAATGTTTTAAATTTATTGATTTTTTACCGTAATGTTAAAGGATTGTGTGTGAACCTCTGTTACAGTTTTTATCCTTATAAATTATTTGTAATAATTATTTGGGGTAAAAAATTTAACATAAGTGCTCAGTTGGGTCAAAGAGATTTAAACACATATACCGGTACAAATCTTTCTTGTGCACATATGATTAACATCATAACAATATAGTTTTTATCACACTCACAGAAGTGATTTAATGGCATACTTATCAAATGTACCATCATTTATTCCATCCTGATACAGAAACACAAGCTAATTGAAACCACAGTAATGGGGCACGATCATTGTTAGAAGAAAACAATGGTTTTTAAATATTGTAAAATAAATAACTGTCACATCTATCTCCTCTCAGTTCTAAACCGTCTCAATTATTCATTAATATGAAATTGTGTTTGTCTCCTATGAATCATGTGATTTCCATGACACACAAACATAGTCATTCCCTCTCTAGGCCTATAGTGACTCCTGTGCCAATTCTCTCTGAAGACCCAAATTGTTTAGGAATCCATTTCTACAAGGACGCTTTGAAAACCCTGATTTGTCCCTCATCCTAGGACCATTTGTAATATAGAAGACAGACAAATAAGGCATTGTGTATGTTGGAGCTAAAGGAACAAAATCTAAAACACGTAACACATGATTTGCTCCTCCAGTTAGAGAACTTCTCATTGTATTATCGAATCATGTTGTATGTTCACGGATAATATGAATAGAAGTATGAATAATGGTAAGAGGAATTGTGAAAAAATACAACCAAAGAAATTGTATAACACATTAGTTGGCTATGTAGGCCAAATGATTACTTATCTGTCGGGCTGCTGCTTCCTACTGTGAAAATACTTGAACATTATTAATTAAAATGGTATTAGAGACATATTCATTTACTTTATATTATTTCAAATATGATACTTAAATCAAATCAAATCAAATCAAATCAAATTTTATTGGTCACATGCGCTAATACAACACAGACATTACAGGAAAATGTTCACGCACAGCCCTTAACCAACAGTGCTTATTTTAAACAAAAAAAGTAAGAATAAAACAACAACAAAAAAAAAGTGTTGAGAGAAAACAAAGAGCAGAAGTAAAATAAAGTGACAGTAGGGAGGCTATATATACAGGGGATAAAATGTGCAGAGTCAATGTGGGGGCACCTAATAGTTGAGGTAGTTGAGGCACATAAAATCATGAACATTTACAGACTATTGTCAGAAGTAACATGACCTTTATTGTGAAAATATCATTTTTTTGTGTACATAATTGATTTTTTCTATAAATAGTTATTTAAAGCAGTAAACGGCATAGTAAGCTCCTCAGATCAGTAAGTTACAGGATGTGGCCAGAGGTTATAGGTCCACTTTTGGTCCCAAAGTAGGGAGGGGGATGATACTGGCCCTTGATATGCAAAAATACAAAAGTGTAAATCTACTTTGCAGATATCTTCAACATTTATCACCAATTTTACTCTAATAAAATTAAAATAGTAATTATAATATGTGATTGCGTTCATTATTGGCTCTGAATCTTACCAAGGCAGCTAGATTGGGATCATAGAAGATGAGGGAGAAAACGTTTTGTAAAATATATTTCATGTGTGAGCCCAATGAATAAAATAATAGTGGTGTAAAAGGCTTTGCAATGACCCACAATGGAAGAAATCTTCCAACATGTTTGAACCTTTCTTAAATTAACTGGGATACTTTGACATCAAATGTACTTATTCAAATTCTAACATTGAAGGTGGCTTGAAGTTAACAAGATAATTCTTCGATTTATAGTTGAAGTGGCTGTAATTAGTCAAATAAAAAGTGATTGAAGGCAAGAGTTTACTGAAACATTGGTGCCATAATAATTGACTTCTTTAGAAATGCCATACTATATTATCTAATGGACAATCTTCAACACTGTGGATTTATGTTACTTTGTATATATATTTACATGTATGTATAGTAGGTGAATAAAAAGAAAATTAATTTCACGACTTCCCTGCATTTGAAATGTTTTACATGTATTTTCCAAGCTATATATTGTTTCGGCCATCAAATCTATAAACCAGGAATTGGGTTCATCAAATATGAACCATGAGAATGATGCAACTACATGTATCCATGGGTTGGAATAATATGAATGTAACTAAAAGATCTTAACTGAGAGTCCGTTTTTGCTAACGTATGATGGGGTCCTTGGTCGTCAAGGTTTGCTCCTGGGAGGGGGTCCTTGGGTAAGAAAAAGGCTGAAGATCCTGATGCAAATCATTCACTTATGTGCTGTACTGCAAAATGTATACTTGTGATAAATTTGACTCAGCGCTCTCTGACAATCAATCAATGCTATTTGATGCAAAAAATTGTTTTACCATTAATACAACACAGTATCATTACTGCAACAAATAAGGTAAATGCACCAATCATTACATGTAATAATAATTTTTTTCTGCAATTCATATCCATGCCAGCTTATTTTAATTTATTTTTGTCAGTAATTGCACAATATTGGGAAAAAAATCAATAAAAATAACATTTAAGAGCACAATGAGAAAAATCACATACTGTTCCTAGCTTTTTGTTGCTATTGTCAGCTTTTACTTATTAATCGAGAAGAATCAATAAAACGGCTGAATATTTGTTTTCTACACTCTTCCATTATGAAATTCCTTCCTTCTCTTTTTTATCTGCTGTTTCATGTTTTGGAATGACATGATGTCAGCTAACGTTTGACATGGTCAAGTAATCACAGAGATGAAATGTGGGAATGACCTCTCTCAGCAGTTTTTCCACTACCCCTGTTTAGTTCTATGAAATGCTGCACAGTATGAATTCATACATAATTTGGGGCGAACTTCTGTCATGTGATCTTCTGTAAACGTTGTTCATTCAGATTCCAGCAAAAGGCCAGTGGATAACTTTAATAAAAGATTACGAAATGAGAGAAAAGATTCCCCTCGTAAAGCAACACTCATCCATTTTAATGTCTGAAGAAAATTTCAATTTCTGGTTTCCCTTTTTCCTTTGTAATTGAGATTCATTTTTGCAGAAAACTAAATTAGTTTGAATAGTATAATTTGTAAATATATGTTAATTAACCCCCAATCCTACATCTTCTGCACTGTTCAACAGAGAACTGAATACAGAGCTGGGAACTGATCGTAAGTTGATAGACATATCTTATTAAGGCTCTAGTCTATGAATTAAGGCAAATAAAAACACTGTCTTATAGTTAACTTTTTTCGCTACTCAGTTATTCTGAGGAAGAACAAGAAGTTCATCTCTGTGGTTTGTCGTTAGTGGGTCTAATAATTGCCAAGGGACATTTGGGCTTCTGTGAACCTACACATGGCTGCGTCTCAAATGACACCCTATTCCATACATAGTGCACTACCACAGCAGAGCTGGTCAAAAGTAGTTAACTCATATTGTATTATGGGATGCAGGATTATAAAAACTGCTCGGGAAGCACTTGCATGCAAGTGGATATAAAACCTGAAGAAGCTAAATCACATAAAGAGGATGGGTCTCAACCACTGCTTTCTTTAATTGAAGGAGAGATTAATAAAGTAGTTAATGTTTAATTTCCATATTGTATTTAAATCATCTTGGAGACACTAGGGTTCATGTGTGGAAATGTCTGCCCTCGCGGAAAGAACCACAAAACTTAAAAGGCTTGTCTTAAAAGATCACTGAATTGGTGCATTTACTTGTCGTCTATAATTTACTGTTAATTGTATGCAGATCAAATGTTAAAAGAAAAGTATATCTTTACAGTGTGAAATACGCCTGGTGGACTGAGACTGCTGCTTATGGAAATTGGTCCCGAATTAGTGAGGAAGGAAAGAAATGAACATATAAAAGAGTCCACACAGAGATGGAGAAGACGATGGTGGTGAAGATGATGATGTAGGATGAGGATGATTATAAATGTAGTCGCTACAGCTCCTGAAACGTGATACATGGGTCAAGGTATAGGAAAGTGTGACATCTACGACTACGTAAGCACGCTATCCACACTCAACTGCTCTGCTCATCTGGTGCCATTGGTGCCCTATCCTACTTCCTCCCTTCAGAGGCTGTCCGGCACTCCTATGCCCACTAAATCACATGCCAGGCTAACCCACAAGTCTCCAAAACACTAGCCACTTAAGTCAGTGGTACTGAGCACTTTCCTGACCTAAAGTCTCCAACTAGCCACTTAAGTCAGTCATACTGACATTTTCCATGACCTAGTCTCCCCTGTTGTTTCCTCACTGTATCAAGGCTTTGAGGCATACAGAACTCAAAGGCCTTGTAGTGACATCAGCATCCATCATCTTCAACCAACAAGCAACCATCTTGGCTCGTTATGGAAGTCTAGTTGGCAGATACCCTATAGTATTTTCCCATAGGAACTACCCATCATTATACCCAAGACTAAGTGACCTGGTATGACCGTGTACTGTATAATACTATTAAAGTTAAGGGGTTCTGAACAAAGTCAGCTTTAACTTTTGACAGCTCAAAAAAGTATTTTCTTTATTTTCTGGTCTTAAGGCCCAGCATCATTAGGAAGAGAAGAAGGAAGGGTTTTTGTGGTGAATGTGGAGTTGATGAAATGTGGATCAAAGAGAGGCATAATCGTATTCCAGTGTATTTAAGAAAATACCCTGGACACCTAGCAGCTGGCAATCCAGGTCCCAAACGTTAATTAATTATTACACATCCATGAGAATTCCATTCCCCACAATCACAGACGGAGAGAGGGTTCAGAAGTTTTTGAACGCATCACCATTTTTTAAACCATAAGAATGGTCATATGTTGCCTTCCCATCCCCTGAAGCATATTCTTCTCGGAAGGGGATTGTTTCTGGTATGAAGCCACGTGGCCTCAGCCTGCCAATCTGCCATTGAAATTCTAATGAACTAATCAAAAAAAAAAAAAAAAAAAAAAAAAAAAAAAAAAAAAAAGGGGGGGGGGTCTTCTTTATGGAAGAGGCAAGCACCACGTCTGACCTATGACATCAACAACAGTCCCATCATGCCATAGTTATGTGAATAAAAAAATGACTACAATAAGGCACGAGTGTGCAATAAGGCCAATATACCATGGCTAAGGGCTGTTCTTAGGCACAACATAACGCTGAGTGCCTGGATACAGTTTTCTAGTCAGTGGTATATTGGCCATATACCACAACTCCCGAGGTGCCTTATTGCTATTATAAACTCAAGTTACCAATCACCAGAGCAATAAAAATACATGTTTTGTCATACCCGTGGTATACGGTCTGATATACCATGGCTGTCAGCCAATCAGCATTCAGGGCTTGAACCACCCAGTTTATAATGCTATGTGAATGATGAAACTCGAATTCCAAAAAAACATTATTTTCTGTAAAAAAATGAGATTTGGAATAGTTCCAAAAAATTGCAAAATTCCAAAGCAGTGCCTATAGTACATACACATTTTTTTTTAACATGATTTCAAATGCACGCCTTCCTTCTCTGGATAGATTCCTCATAAGCAGCCCTCTATACAAGGACTTAAAAGCAGTTAACCAGAGCCATTTATCAGCGATTAAGTTCCTCATTAACATTTACCTAATTGTAATTTAATTACACCCACTCCAACACATTCATTTTCAAATGTTTTGTTGGATATGTTTCTCCATTTCTTTTTCAATTAGAGTAAGAAAAAAGTACAAGAGCCATTCATTATTAATTGTAATCAAACCATAGCCTTGCATTGCACTCTTGACCACCTGTTGGGCCCCACGTTAAATATTTCACAGCTTTGCTCTGTTTTTTTTTCTTTTTCCCCCTCTTCTTCTCTGCCTCACTTTGATGTTTTTGTTCCACATTCTTCCCTTTTTCCGTCCTCTGTGGAATAGCCTTAGAATAATCCTAGTTTTTGCCTTTCATGCTCTGAAACTTTGCATTTTAACAGTTGTCTGGAGATCCCTTTTTCCTTCTGTGTGAAATATCATATTTAATAAAAGTAGAAGTCAGAGAGATGCAGTAAATCTGTGCTAACCACACAGCAGCGAGTCTCTGAACACCACTTAGCATCCCACGGTTGGTCGGCGCTAGGCACTGCTTCTCAATAATTAGAGGATGTGCTGGTTTGCAGCCGTGACTGCCATGGTCTTGATGCCGTTTCACAGGACAGACGGCAATTATTACAGACTATACACTTTCTATGTTCTCTCAGCCCTCTCAAAGCCCTCCAGTCATTCAAGATCTTTTCACTTTCAAAGGTCCGTTAATTTCCTGCATTCGTGTCACACAGGAGAGTGGCCCAGGCTGCTAAGATGTGGCCCATTGTGGGCCTGCATGCCAGTTCAGAGGACGGCTACCCACTGTGAGGGTGTGTGGCACAATCAGACAGTCGCTGAAGAGGACAGCGACCAATCAACCAAAAAGTGATCCCTCAATGGCCACACCTCAGACTCCATTGCAGTTACACAGGGTGTCCCCCAGGCTCTGTGCTGGGGGCCCCTTACGTTTCAAACACCTAAATCCTCCTGACTAGTACAATGCCTGAATTTAAAACTGATAACTTACTGTTAATTCAACTATGCAATCATGAGAGAAAATAATAAGAACTCTGTGTCCATAGTGTCTTCTGGAAATCAACTGACATATTTGATTCAAATACATACTGTAGTTGAATGCGGAAGAAGACTGGCTGGGTCCTGTGCTGACTATAAAATCGAAGCCACAGGATTCAAGTTCAATGTAAGAAGGTGTGTTAGGGCACACATTTAAATGTGTATCTACTGCCACCTGCATGGGTGAAAGACTAAGATGGCATAGATCCTCAGGTGTTTGGACGTCACGTTGCTTGCTTAGCGAGTACCACTTCCCCGCGATTCGGCTCATATCTGGCTCGAACTCCGGACCTCTGCTTTGCTAACAAACGTGACCGCCCTCCTTGACAGCATTCCAACTGTTTGAGCTACCCAAAAGGTACCAATTGGATGGCTGCATCCGCAACATTTCAGGCTGGCTTTGGAGTGAGCTTACGGTGCATCCTTAACTCTGTTACGCTTGCATCCTACAACCTTGGAAAGCCAAGGAACTGAGATGTAAAAGATGGCTACTTACTTTCTCCATGTTTTGAAGTGTGTTCAGTAAGGGTTTGATACCACAGGGCTGTAGGCTAATAGCTACTAAGACAGATGAACAGCATAGCCAGAGCTACATACAGCAGCATTCACACTCTACAAAGTGGGGTGTCAAACCTTTGTTTGATAATGCAATTACATTAGATATGGCCAAGTGTTTTCAGCTAAACTCTGAATGTGCCAAACATCATTCTACATAATCAAAATTAACCCTGTCATTTCCATTATTATGCATTTGATAAACATTTCTCATTCAAAATAACAACATCATATTTAATTAACATTAAGGCAATTCAGGCGGTGTAATAATTCATTATAGGTTCTTATTACCGAAAGGCATTTTTGTTTTTTTAACTTGTGCTCCTCAGGCATTCATTTAGTCACGATTATTGTACACAAATTAAAATGATACCGTTGCTAAGCTAATCACTCAAACGGACCACTCAAGACTTATAGATGTTTCATCACTGGACCTGAGTCCATTAGGTCTTCTTCATGGTGCACAGAATTTATATTTCATATCAGGGTCCCTCTTTCCCCTAGCAGGTGCTAAATAGAAGCCTATATCATCCAGGGACGAGATAGCCTTTGATCATTAGCCGAGTGTTCTTTCACCTTCAGGCTTGGGAATCAGCGCTGTGAAACGCCATTGGTGACAGTTTCAATTTGTTCTCAGGAGCTCACCGTGGCACCAGGCAACAGCCAGGTCTCAAGGCCACCAGGTGAGGTTCCTGTGCTCCTTCTGTGTCGGACTGGGTCCCATCTGATTTCTAATGGGACATCACAGGTAAACGAGTGGCTGTGTCAGTGCCAGACAGCTGAAGCAAAATGCCTGTCCTATTCTCAGGTCATTCCACACAAACACAGGGCACAATCAGACAGGCAGACAGACAGAGAGAGCAATTGTTAGTTGTAGAGTCATTGCAAGTATTCCAATGACACCTTATACCTGAATAGTATTCTACATCTTAAAAACAAAACCTGACAATATCTACATTGAGATATAACTTAATCGCTGCAGTTAGAGATGGCTATAGTCTATAAGCTTCAGTTATATTAAGAGATGATATGCATATAACTCATGTAATCTGCACCAGGGCTTCATGTAGGCCTACATTCCACTGTAATTTAACCCCCTACGCTCCTCATCAATAGGCAGGTTTCCATTGACCCAGGTTTATTCTACAAAAGCAATTATTTTTTCCTTTGCAGGACAAGGATTGTCCTGACTTTCAAGAATGCCTGAATTGCTTCGCCTTGCTTTTCTGGTTGGCTGGCAAGTTTCACCATCCAATTATTGAATATCTACAGGAGTGCAAGTTTCACCCAGTGCACGACCACGCATAATGCTACATGATAATTATTAGAATATGGCAAATATTAGTGAATTATTGCATTCTATCCATGCTGGCTTTGAGCTACCTGAGACATGAAACATATAGGTTGGAGGGCATACAGGCTGTCACCAATTTATTAATGTGCAATTTACCTAAATGGGTAATGGAAACACTTCAAATACGACATTTTTATTCACAATGAGGTTTTTGCGTGAAATTGTATTTTGGGGGATATTATTACGTCCAGCTGTTTTTATTGACACAAGATATTCTATGAAACTTTCCTTAAAAGACAATTGTTGCATCTATAAATTCTATTCAAACTTTCTAAAATGTCGACAAAAAATCACTGAAGAAGTTAATGCAACATAGCTACTGTCTCCCTCAGTCAAACTACATCATACTGGGGATATTATTAATCATTACAATCATCAATAATGTAGTTAATATTCACTTAATCTTCCATGAACGCCCCACCGAGGTGTCATTGATTTAACAAAATGGCCGCCGACGACGACTGACTCCGGAAAATGGTCATTGATTCAGTTGGAACTCTCCTCCTCTCAGCCACCAAGGGAGTTAGGAGACTAGGGAGAATTAGCGGAGAATCTGTCAGTCTATCAGATACCCCAAAGCCCCCAAGGGTGAAAAGGAAAAATAAATGCGAAAACGGCTCCCATTTCAAATAAGACGCATATATAAGAAGTCTCTGGATGCGTCCCAAATGGCTCCCTATTCCACATATAGTACAGGGCTCTGGTCAAAAGTAGTGCACTATAAAGGTAATAGGCTGCCATTTAGGAGCCAGACTGATTGCGTTTAGTTTGGCCCTGTAGCTGATGCTGATCAATCTCAGGGCCGAGGACGGTGCGAAGGTGAGGTCCGTAACGGATGGCTGAATTCCCCTATGTGTTGGTGGATGATCATGGAGCGTATCAGTGGACTAATGAGGAACACGGCTGTGATGATGGGATGCTCGATAGGGCCTTGGCATCTCTGTACCTGCTCCATGACACCACAGAACCACTGAGACCTGGCTGATAATAATATGCACTATGCAGTGCAACACCAAAGGTGGAGGATAGAGCCAACTAGGTGAAAAATCTGTCGATGTGCCCTTAAGCAAGGCACTTAACCCTAATTGCTCCTGTAAGTCGCTCTGAATAAGAGCGTCTGCTAAATTACTAAAATGTAAATGTAAATAGAGGAATGGCTGGAATATCTATGGTAATACTTCTGGTAAAGTGTGGTTTAGTTGGAAGCCATCTTGTTACTTTTTTTGTATTCTGTTTATTTGGGGTTTCACCTTTCCATAGAGGCCCAATACTGTTACATAGCATGATACATGTAATAACTCTATAAATAAAATAAGATATTCTGACATTGTTTTATTTCTTCGACTTCTCTTTTTTTGTTCAAATCACTGTGGAAATCGCACAAAACCATTTTAGTTTTTTGGCTCCGAGCTTCTTATCCACACCTGTGATAAAAAAACACCTAGAGCAGGCCCATAGCACTATTACAACCTCTTGAATGTTAATTACACCAGCATAAATTTAATTAACAACACAGGACATGGCAAGTGAGGAAGCCATGTGTCTTGTGGCTGTCAAACCCGTGGGTCTCTGGTGTCAGGTCTGACTATATCTGTCATTTTCCTATTTTTTCCCCTATTCCCGGAACTCCCAAAAAAAGATTCAAACCTTTTTTCGCTTCCGAATTTACATCTTTCCCCCATTTCTTCTGCTTTCTTTATCAAGAGAATTGTAATGAAGGGCAGAGCAGAGATTCCAGGATGGAGAGAACCTGGAGACAGGAGAAAAGGCACTTCATTCATTGATGGAGTGACATTTCCATAAAAGTACAATCAGGTTTGAATTTTAAAAGTGAAATTTTAAGTAGCCTAAGAGATAGTGGTTTGATTTGCAGTGTGATCAAGCCCAAGACATCTCATTCAGAGAATAATTATTTTTGCCCCCTTAATTTCAACCGTGTTTCTCTCTCATCTCTGAGCTTACAGGTAGTGGCAAAGCCCAGTGGTATTGTTTTCCCCCAGTACTTCAGCAGCCAGGCAGCGCAGTCTTTCTTCTGTGCCAGAGTAGAAACAAGGCAAAAAGATATGTAGTCTGTGGAGTCAGTCATTATAGGAATTGTAGGACTGTCGGAACTGGGCCCGAAACCCCCCAAAAAGAATGAATTTCATGTACTCTAACTTCTCTAAAAAAAGGTACTGTATGTAAAAAATATGTATATTTCAGAATTGAAGAGGGTTGGGGGTTCTTCTGCGT
Organism: Coregonus clupeaformis; assembly: GCF_020615455.1. Lineage (NCBI taxonomy): Eukaryota > Metazoa > Chordata > Actinopteri > Salmoniformes > Salmonidae > Coregonus > Coregonus clupeaformis. The sequence continues at coordinate 24,300 of NW_025535172.1, read as the reverse complement.
ATTCACTGTTGAGTCGTTGCATATTCAATGCAGGCCTAAGCAATATAGGGCATAGGAAATTCCTATTGATGTTATGACACATGGAGCAAGAGAGATGGACAGTAATGAAGTCTGAATGTGAGGCATGCAGCAGTGGACAGAGAATTCAACTAATAAATTCTATTAGAAATTCTATTATAAAAACAGAGCTTCTTCGTTGATATGTTTTGAAGTCGATTTTTTTAAATAAATATGATTGATTAACATAGGCAATTGAACAAAATTGTCGAAGATAAACATATAAGACATAATGCACAAGCAAATCAAACACAGCAAATTGCTAAGAACAATGAGAATAAAAGCTATATTCTTTGTTAAAAACAACAGTTACACCCAAGTATGGAACCTAAGGACTGACCAGCTGGGCTAGTAGACTGCAATTTTTACTAGCCCAGGTCCAAAATTCTGGTGCCAAAGTATATTTGAAAATAAAACAAAACCACTATCTGGTGGGCTAGTTGGGCACATTTTCTACTAGTTTGGTCTGAAAAGCACGTCAATGGCTAGCGGGCTAGCCGGCCAGCTTCATTTCCATCCCTGGTTACACTCTAGGAGAATAATTACGCCACCTCTGAAAAGTTACCTTAGTAAAACACATATACATTTTCAGTATCAAATGTGATCTGTCAGCCCTGCATTTTGCCTGGGAGCTATTAATCTAACATGACCCTTTTCTGGGGAGAGAAGGTGCCTGACCTCAAATTATTCTTTCAGGTGCAGATGCAGGGATGCGGCAAATGACTCAAGCATCAGGTTTTTTTTTCAGATGATGCCTAAGGTATGGGAGAATGGCCACAGAGGTTGGGGCATTTTCAGGACAAACAGAGCTCATAAACTGTGAAACTGACATCTCTCATCTATTGCCTTTGCTAACTAGACCTTTAAAAACCTTGATAGTGCTCTATGTGCCAAGCTCATCTCGTGTGTTTTCCACAGGTTATGAATTTGAAGTAATTTCAACGTATTGACCCGTGTATAAAGATGCACATAATCATCACGTATCAAGGATGGGTAAAATTGATTTAGCTTAACATGTCTACACCTCTACTTACTTTCATATATCTTTCACCACTTCGTAAACAACTAGGAAGTGTTCAAAAATACATACAACTTCTATACAACTTTCCCCAATCAATACACCACTACCCTTTAGGGATGTTTTCTCATATCAAGATACATTTCACAAGTGTTGTTAGTTTTCTCCCCCATCTACTCAAGCTTGTGTGTGTGTGTGTGTGTGTGTGTGTGTGTGTGTGTGTGTGTGTGCGTGTGCATGGATGTGTGTGTTTGTGTCAGAGTGGGTGTGGGCGTGGACTGCCACTGTGAGGTCACACTATTTGTTTTTGGAATGCCAGTGTTGGCGGCACACAAACGTCGCTGGGTGGTGGTTCCCTTGTGACGGATCCTCAGAATCAGACAAGCCTTGCAGGGTGCCTCCAGGAATGTTCCTTCAATCACGGGGTGGCTCATCACTCCCGTCACCGCGTGTGTGTGTGTGTCACCTCCTTTCACCTCCACAACAACCGTCCTCATCTACTTGTAGCTCCACAATGAAGCCTCGACAGACAATCTGACAAAACAATTCTCTGGTCTACTCTATATGCATTTTATGTGTGAAGTACAGAGTGGTAATGTAAATATAACACTCACACATTTCTGTGGTGGGTCTGTATATTCCCTCTGCCTGTTAAGGAGATATTCAAACTTGATTTGCCCTAACTAAAAATGTATCAACCCCTAGAAAAATGTCCATTAAATATAATCCACATAATAATTCAAGTTTCCTGTTGCAGCAGGATTATTTTCCTGCTGTGAGAAACTGGTCAAATTAAGATCCTACATCTGTAGAACAATGGTGTTGGTATAGGAGGAAATGGCTCACATTCAGACCGGCTCAAGCCTGTGAAAAGCCCTGGTCCTACCTGTGAGGTATTGCAAAGAACTGTAACACAACAATAGTAATCGAGGTAAATAGCATCAATTCGTGATCCTCAAACCACTGGCATGAAATCAATCCATCCGAGTCAAATAATGAAAAACAAAACAGAATAATTGGGTTTGCCATCGAGCAATGCTTTTGAATATAAGCCTTAGTCAGATCAAGAGGCGTCCAAATGAGTTTATTGGGCCGTCTACAGAGATCAATGTCTACAGGGTCACAGTTTTATCTGGGACTTGTGCTGTCATTAAAAGAGTTTCAATAATTCATAGCACCCAGAGGTATACAGCACAGCCAACTGTTCCAACCAAGAATTAAAACACAAAAGCAGGAAAACACCCATTCCCCGGATGGATGGACATTCTAATACACAGGAACAAAAACACACTAGTTTCTATTACTTTGGATAACGATCTATCGTCAGACATACCATAGGTATCCTTGTTTATCAGGTTTTTCTATTGCTATTTCGATGTGGTTTGTGTTCTGTTACTACCTGGAGGTATTAAACGTGGTCGTTATAATCTAAGCAGAAATAAATAGACTACTGATCCTTTCAATTGGCCTCCAGTACACAGGAGAGGCCAACCGTGACTCTGTCTAACTAATCAATAGACCAACAGCCGATGCCGTTGGAACGCCCTGAGGGTGTTATAGAGAGGCATTATTATCATTATTAGAAAAGATTAAAACACTCTGGGACAACAACACATGAATTTCAGAAATATTGTGGCAATAATTTTGGTTTTGCTATGAGAAAGGGGTTAGATCCTTCCACAAAAAATATATTATATTGTGTATTTAAGAAGAGGGAAATTCTACATTATACAACATAATCCCTTCTGGAAAGACATGATTGCATCTACTTGCAGATTTAAATAGTAAATATTCTGAGGAAAAATGCTAAATATAGATAAATGGATGAGAGGACAAATACTATTGAGCATTTCTTGATTACTGCAGGGCCTAGAGAAGAGACAACACAGTACTATAGATGTTTGTAAAGATATTGTTTCAAAGATTCTATATTACAGGGAGAGTGGGATAATGATATGACTTATAAATACAGAAATAGGTTATGATTGAACGTGAAGGGGATTTAATTATACAGAAACAGTGAGGTTTATTGATGTGCACTGAATTATTTAATACAAAGGAAATTTTTTACCAAGACAGTGCCAGTGACAAGTGTACCAGATATGGAAAAGAGAAGGACTCACATTCATTCTCATGTTTCGCTATAGTCATTATCACTCCGACGATGTTAACATTCACTATTTGAGAATACTGGATTAAAACATGTAGGGACCATACACATACCGGGGTAGAGACAGAATCGGACACGTTCATCATCTTATAGTTAAAATAGCACATTATCCGTCAGAATAATTGACTTGCAATGACACTGTCCTGTTATTGGAGGCATATTAAACAGCTGTAGCTACAGACGCTGAGTTTCAAGTGGCGGAAATGCTCTGTGTATTTTGCTACATTGAATATTGCACAATGGCGGTGTGATCTGGGCCTATACACACGTTCTACACAATGCATAGCATAGTAAGCTAGCCAACAGAGCTACATGTGGTTATGCAGTGCACAGCGTAATTATTGGGACAATGACACATTTTTTGTTGTTTTGGCTCTGTACTCCAGCACTTTGGATTTGAAATGATACAATGAGGTTAAAGTGCAGACTGTCAGCTTTAATTCGAGGGTAGTAAAACGTTTAGCGTTTGGTCCCAAATTCCTAGCATGCAAATGAGACTATACCCAAGCTTATGACTCTACAAACTTGTTGGATGCATTTGCTGTTTGTTTTGGTTGTGTTTCAGATTATTTTGTGCCCACAGAAATGAATGGTAAACAATGTAATAAGTCATTTTGGAGTCACTTTTATTGCAAGTAAGAATATAATATGTTTGAAACACTTCTAATTAATGGACCCTACCATGACATGGGATAGTCCCTGAATGAATTGGTGATCAATGATGAGTCAGAATTGGTACAGACGCAGAATAGCAGTCCCAAGACATGCTAACCTCTCAAGCACCAAGCAGTAACAGAGGCTAGCATTTTTGGGGGTATGATATTTGTGCCTGTAACTTTCACACATCATTATTCAAGATGAATTCAGGACTACCTTATAATCATGGTAGCATCCACATTAATGTAGAAGTGTAGTCATTGTATCGCTTCAAATCCAAAGTGCTGGGGTAGAGAGCCAAAAGAAGAAGAAATGATTCACTGTCCTAATAACTACAGCAGGCACTGTATAACCACACCACATTTACATTTGAGTCATTTAGCAGGCGCCTTTATCCAGAGCAACTTACAGGAGCAATTTTAGGGGTTAAGTGTTTTTCAACCAGTCAGCTCTGGGATTCGAACCAGTGAACTTTAATGGCCCAACGCTCTTAACCGCTAGGCTACCTGCCGCCCTATGTAGGTCTGTTGGCTAGCTTACACTCTAAAAATAGAGGTTCAACAACGGTTCTTCTAAGATCCTCAAAGTTCTTCGAAGAACCTTAGGGTTCTTGGCACTGAAAATTGCCCCCAAAAGGTTCTTCCAAGAACCTCATAGGAGGTGGGGTTCATAGAGGAACCTCCTTAGTTGGTGGGGGTTTTGCTAGAACCTAACTGGCACTGCATCTCAGTGCTTGAGGCGTCACTACAGACCCCCTGGTTTGATTCCAGGCTGTATCACAACCGCCGTGATTGGGAGTCCCATAGTGCAGTGCACACTGACTCAGCTGTCCGGGGTTTGGCCGGTGTAGGCCGCCACAGGCATGAATTGTTCTTAACTGACTTGCCTAGTTAAATGAAGGTAAAATAAATAAATACATGAAATAACTGCCCAACTGAAACATTTGGATTTGAATTTGAAACGACAGCAGGTGCAGGCACTTAACTGAAAAATGTAAAGATCTCCTCAATTTAAGGTAAGGTTTGTCCCTTTTATGATCTAAATTGATATTGTTTTATGATGATACCATCTTATCTTTTCATATTTAAAAAATTTTTCAAAAACAGAAAATTGACAAAATTCAATTGATATCAATCAACAAAGAGGTAAGAATATGTAGGCTATAAGAAGGCAAGGAAGGCTAGCTAAAAATAAGTATAGATGACTGAACTGCTCACTTTTGTGTGTGTGTCTGCAGGTATACAGTTTCCAGGAGGAATACAAAGGTATGTCAATTAGTATTGGTATGTTATAGTCAGATCACATGTACCATCCTCCCTTTCCCTCTCTTCAAAGAAAATCCCATAGGCCTCTTAGCATTATGGACAAGGTATGTGGGGGAAACCATTATCAAAACAGTTTTTTTCTATTCACATTTACCACAAAAACCAAGGTATGAATAAGGTCGTGGTGCATGTTTTGTTAAACATCTCAATAATAAAATAAAATGATACATAGACTTGAATCTCTTTACACCTCTGATGAATATAACAGGAAACCTGTTCGATCAACATGCACTGCAAAATCATTCTGGCTATGGATACGGAGAACATCAACACATTAACATCAACACGCCAGAGGATATATCAATTGGACTTGGGGTTCTGCTGGGAGTTTACCTCATATTTTGCCACTAAAATCATAATAAACACTGACAACTAAAATATTGTGTTATTGTTATGCGGATTATTATTAATAATAATAATAATAATAATAGGGGAGTGGGGTAGTTCAAAAATGAACCCCAAAAGGTTCTTTGAGGATCCATTAAAAGTGGATCTTTGAAGAACTTATAGAGGTTCCCTCACAGTTCCAATTTAAAGAACCCCTAAAGGATACTCCAGGAACCTTTTCTTTTTAGAGTGTACAATGCTATGCATTGTGTAGAACTTGTATATAGGCCTAGATCACACCGCCATTGTGCAATATTCAATGTAGCAAAATACACAGAGCATTTCCACAACTTGAAACTCAGCGTCTGTAGCTACAGCTGTCTAATTTGCCTCCAATAACAGGACAGTGTCATTGCAAGTCAAATATTTGGACGGATAATGTGCTATTTTAACTAATTAGCTAGCTAGTTCTTCAGTCTCACTGGCAGTAGAACCCATTAGTATCCTAATGTGTATGTACAGTACAGTAATTACAATCTTTTGGGGAAAGAGAGGAGGAGAGGATAGAGAGAGGATTACACTGGAGACACTTCAACAGATCCCTGGTGAGATGGCTACAGTTTATACCAGGACTAAAACACTATGTATTATGCACTGTAATTAGGCCAATGTAAACAGGGTGATATGTGGGAATCTGTTTGTCTCTTTGGAGTTAGCAATGTAATTAAGATGGGGTATCATCATGAGACATCGAGAGATCAACTTTGATAAGCAGCAGATTGTGCTTTAGATGGCATTCATACTGCTGATACTTCATATCAGCATCAATTACTGAGGACCCAACTCTGCACCAAACTAAATCAATCTAATGGTCTTTGTATTTGAATCATTGGCCTGAACACCATGCATTAACAACATGCAAATGCAGCATTAACGCCATCTTCTCCTGTTTTGTATTCCATTCCAACGTGTCTGCCCTGTACATTTGGATCAACCGTACACCCCAAAAAAATAACACGACCAGTAACCAGTGCTACAAAGCTGGCTTGTGTTTGAGCTTCACAGAGACACGGGCAACTACATGAAATATTTAGCTCTCCACCTTCCCCACATATAAAAAGCGATTGAGGAAGAGTGGGGTAGGGTGGAGCGGCAGAACAAGTACACAAGGAGATGCCACTTCCTGTGTTCCTAATTACCCCTGTTTGCTTTGTGGGCCCTACCGCTCCTTCTCATCCAGCCGTTCTGATTGGTTTACTTGACCAAATAAATAAGTGATGGTTATAAAAGAGTAATGGCCGCCTTCCTCCTGACCTCATTAATGCTTGTGCTAGAGCAGAGGTTTAGGTGACTTTAGTTCTTCTCTGTTAATGAATCCTGACTAACGTGACTGCCTGATCCCTTGAGGAACAGTGCATGGGTGTGTTTTTTATCATTCTGGGTTCTCCAGATATATCTCTCTCCATGCACGCACATTTCAGGCTGAAGGAGTTACTCTTTGTCTGTAATGATGGTAGACCGCTTGAACAGTACGAAGAACTTTCTTACCTGCTCTGTTACAGGGTAAAAGGGGATACGTCCTTCAACAAGATTTCAGTAGAAGCTCAACCCTTTTCTTTTCTTTGGCCTGTGGTGTGAAACAGGCACCTCAAATTGATCCTCCTCGACCTCTCCTCCTCTAGCCTACCAATTAAGAGCATTGAGCCAGTAACTGAAAGGGCACTGGTTCGAATCCCAGAGTCAACCAGATGAAAAATCTGTTGATGTGCCCTTGAGCAAGGCACTTGTCCCTAATAGCCCCTTTAAGTCGCTCTGAATAAGAGTGTCTGCTACATGACTAAACAGTACTTACTGATGGTCAGAATAGTACAGTGTCTCCACTCAGAAGGCCTCATAGGTAGCAGTTTCCACTGTGTGGTTCTTCCATCCATCTAAAATCCTGAGGTAGCTTGAGCTGCTTACTGACTGTTAGGGAGTAAGGGCCCTAGCCCTCCATACTCCCCTCTAGAAGCAGAAGCTCCAGCTGTCACACACACACTTCCAGGCCCCCTTATTGTCCTGCCATTTCCAGAGGAGCCGCGGTTAGCTCCCCGCCTCACCGTCACCCTCTGTCAGTAGCCAGACCGCTAAAGCTAACGTGTCAAGGTCAATCTTTCCCCTCTCCTCCTTCCCTCTTTCTGTTCTGGACTCCGTTCCAACGCTAATTAGCTCACTAGAGACTTCTCCTTGTGGAGGAGAGGAGGGGAATAGGAGGGAGGGATAGAGGGAGGTGGGGGTAGGGGTGTTGGGGGTCGTACTGGTGGTAGTTGTGGTACTGTTACCATGGAAGACCTGGACTGCTGATGATGACAAGTTAGAGGGGTTTGGGATTTATTGGAGGGGGCAGCCAGTCCCTCTTTTACCCGGCTCTGTCTCTAACAAGATGTTGGTTTAATGTTGGGCAATGTTGGAGATGAGAGAGGGGCATTATGATCTCTCTCTCTCTCTCTCTCTCTCTCTCTCTCTTTTTTTTTTTCTCTCTCTCTCTATGGGAGGCCTCACCAACGAATGTACGGCTCTGTACCCCCCTCCCCGTCCATCCCTCCATCCATCCCTCCCTCCCTCTCTCTCCAACATGACCAGGTGATCAGAGTTTCTTTTCCAGAGATTAACCAGTTTTCTCGTCTGTGTCTGGAGAGCCCGAGATGAAAGATTCACCCTGCCTGTCTTCTGGTGTGTAAATATTGTGCTAGCGGAATATGAAAAGTAGTGCAACTATAAGGTACAAAAACATAGGGAGAAAAAAGATCAAGAGTGGGTCTTACATCAAGAGGGACCCCGAGGATGTCTTTGTTGTCAACTTCAGAAGAGGAAGAGGCAGACAGAAAGGGAAAGATGCCAGAGTCAAGCTCAAAGGATTGGGTCTGGGCAAGGTGATCGGTATTCCTCGGCAGTCTGCCTTCTGGCTCAGATCAGTGGGAATAAGCTGGCAGCCAAGCCAGAGGGCATAACAGCACAAACACACCTTCAGCACCGCACCGCTAGAGGCTCACTTCGGCCTCGCAATCTGGTGGGGCGGGAGAAGGAGAGGAGAGAGCGCAGGAGAAAATAAATACTGCTGTAATTACCTTACCTACCACCTCCACATTGACAGCCATTGTGTGTGTATGGGTGTGTGTGTGTGTGTATGTGTGTGTGTGTGTGTGTGTGTGTGTGTGTGTGTGTGTGTGTGTGTGTGTGTGTGTGTGTGTGTGTGTGTGTGTGTGTGTGTGTGTGTGTGTGAGTGTGCATGCGTGTGTGGGTGAGGTATGTCTGTGTCTCGAAGTGAGAGGCATACTGCACTGGCACTGTACCCTCAATCCACTCATTGTACCAGAAAGAGAACAGTTTGTTAAATGGGACTGAGCCTTGGGCTTGGTTCATCAGGGTGAAAGGGCAGAATGCAGTGGTCAGACAGAATCCTCCTCAGGCCAGCTCACGTCAGGTCCGCTTACATCAGCCTGAACTCCAAATCACATGGACTGACTGACACCCACAGAAAATTCTCAAATCTACCATAGATCCACCATCCCAAAATCCACCATAGAGCCACTATCCTAAAATCCACTATAGATCCATTGAGTCATGTCACACCCTGGCCTCCTGGGACTCTATGTTGAGCCAGGGTGTGTTCATATTCTGTTGTGTTTATTTCTATGTTGCTAAAGGGATCTCTGTAATCAGAGGCAATAAGTGTCAGCTGTCGTTGGTTGTTTCTGATTGGAGCCATATTTAAACTGGTCTGGTTTTCCTTTGTGTTTGTGGGTTTTTGTTCCGTGTTGGTCATTGTTACCGTGACTTCACGAGTCGCTTTCTTGTTCCTTGTTTATTGTGGTCTATTATCACTAAAGATAATAAAAGTTTAACCATGTTCGTTTCATCACGCTGTTTTTGTCTATTCAATACGACGATCGTTATATATCATAAAAACCAACAGAGAATCAACCATCCCAAAAATCCACCATAGATCCACCATCCTAAAATCCACCATAGAGCCGCTATCATAAAAACCACCAGAGACCCACTATCCTAAAATCCACCATAGATCCACTATCATAAAAACCACCAGAGACCCACTATCCTAAAATCCACCATAGATCCACCATCCTAAAATCCACCATAGAGCCGCTATCATAAAAACCACCAGAGACCCACCATCCTAAAATCCACCATAGATCCACCATCCTAAAATCCACCATAGAGCCCCTATCATAAAACCACCAGAGACCCACCATCCTAAAATCCACCATAGATCCACTATCATAAAAACCACCAGAGACCCACCATCCTAAAATCCACCATAGAGCCACTATCCTAAAATCCACCATAGAGCCGCTATCATAAAAACCACCATAGATCCACTATCATAAAAACCACCAGAGACCCACCATCCTAAAAACCACCAGAGATCCACTATCCTAAAATCCACCATAGATCCTAGACATCTAGTGCTACTAAAAAATAAATAAAATAATAATACATCCCACCTTGATACCAGAACAGCGGTTTGATTGACTCCCACTTTGTATAAAACACCCATTTGGCCCTGTAGCTTGTGGAGTCGCTGTGCAGACCAAAGACATTAACAGGCATTCGAGTAGTGGGGCGTGTTGTGACAAGCACCAGATGCCCTGGTGCAGGCCAGCTGTCTCCACAGTAACAGCCCTACACTTGGCAGATGGCCTGTTGCATGTAAGGACATTTACACTGGACCTCCGACGCACCTGTGGTCACTATCACAGACTATCAGAATATCTATAACTGCATTAGGTGTGAAGGAACACCCACACACCGGTGCCTGTTTCCCACTATAGTTCAAACCAAACCACGACACCAAAGTTGCTGGTGTAGGAAAGCACATGTGAAAAGGCCATCTGAGCAAGCACATTTTGGTCAGCCCTGTAATGTGAATCAGGTCATGTAAGCCATTATTGAGCTAATGTTTTAGTCAGCAGAAGAGAGTCAGAACGGGCTTTTACAGGAGATATACAGGATACAATATGTAAATTATTACACAGTTCCTAATTGATTCATGTAAATCATTCACTAATCGATTACACATCAGTTAGACATAGAGTCGATAATGGTGTTATCTTTAGCTGCTAAGTCAATAGTTTTCCGCAATCCTCATATCTCGTATTCACCACTGTTTTGAGCAAAGGTAAGGAGTCTAGAATGGATTTTTATCAATTCCCCAAACTTGAAAGGTTAACTTGTTTTCCTAGGTAGAAACTGCAAGAATACACAGCTAGTTTCTAGCCCCCTCTCCCTGCAATCACCTAATCCAAAATCGTATATTCCCAAGCCGCAATGAATCCTGGGTTCATGTTAGGGCCGATACGTCGATAACATAAATTAAAGCTACATTTGACTACATATTTGATGCATTTAATCAATTCCTGTTCTGTTTTAATGATAAATAATCTTTATTATTATCCATATCATAGATCATGTAGTTGAGGAATTGATCAATATGATAGCATCCTGGTTTCTCCCAATGAGCTCCACGGAGACCCAACTCAGGCAGGAGCCTCGAAGATTTTCAAGGCTGTACCGTCGAAGTTCATCGTAAAGTAAAATACAAATCAAGAATCATAAAATCTTGTCTAATTTGGCCCAAATTGGCATTCAGTTTGTGGTCTCAGAACTCATGAACATAAGATTATGACGTTCCTCCCTCAGAGTGAGGCGGAAAAACACAACATAAACCTTGCTGTTGAATCAGTTTCTTAATGTGTGTTTTCCCCCTAGTGTACTACATCCTCCTTCCTGGTTCCTGGGCTCAAGGTTAACATATTCACATTGGTCGGGAAAGTGAATTAAATAAATAAATTGCTGCAAACAATTAGCAATGCATCGATATACTTTGGATCAATCTATGCTGGTAATTATCACCACATAAGGGAGATGGCCTTTTTGTTGATGCTGTCTGAATCACAACACATTACCAACCGTAGGCTGTGGGAAGACAACTGCAAAACACATCAAGATAACGAAATATATTTCCAATTCATTATCATAGAGGACAGGGATAGTACATTTTACATTTTATTCATTTAGCAGACGTTCTTATCCAGAGCGACTTACAGGTGCCTTGCTCAAGGGCACATCGACAGATATTTTCACCTAGTCGGCTCGGGGATTCGAACCAGCGACCTTTCATGCAAGTTGAATGAGTCTAAATAATTACAGTATAATACTTCTTCAGTTTTAGATTTGCTGTTTCAGTTTTGATACTTAGACAAGACTTTGACAAGAGTAAAAACAGGTACTCTTCAAGATGTAAGTATACTATTAAGTGTTTGGTTGTGTGTTTGACTGTGATGACTGTGAGAGTAGAAATTCACATTGATATGCATGGTCATCCAAAAATAAATAAATAAAAAATCCCAATTTTTTAATTGGATTTGGATAGATCGAAAACACTTATTAATCAATTAAAGAAACCCCTCTGAGAGGTGTGAAGTAATTGAGGAAAATATTGAGATCCATTTTTGTGAATAATTTGATTAGTTTTCATTTGATAGATATTTTGGTGTTAATAACTTCATCCAGCAAAATGTACGATAACCTATTAATAGGCTACTAAAGTTACTAAAGAAATTCAATCTCAATACCACAAGGGCTTGACAACACTTACCATTGCAGTCATTCCATATCTAATTCTGTGGTGGGCCGACACATCCCTGAGTCGTAGTCAGGATGTTACCATCAATATAAATAATAGGGTTCAGAACATGGAACACATTGTCTTTGTACTAGCAATTGATGTTTCATTTTATTATCACATAATAATTCACATTTCCTGTTGCTGCAGGATTATTTTCCTGCTGTAGCTTACTGGTTTAAATTAAGATCCTACATCTGTAATTGAAAAGTAATAGGCATCATAAGACCAGAAATTGCCATGTGCTCAAATCCCTGAACACTTAACCATTCACTTGTTCTGGGCCCTAATTTGCTTCAGCACTGACTGCCACTGAGCCTTCAATTAAATGTACCACTGAAGGGTCCAAAATAATGAAATTAAATGTATATTTCATCCACTCACTCAGATGCAACGCCTGTCATCCATTTTGCAACACACTTCGTATCATTCAGGTAGTTTCTCACAGGGCCACATGGCAAAAAACGGTGGTAATGTCAGAGGTGGAAGTGAAAGTGAGACATTTCATAGGCTCCTTTTTCTCTGGTTCATATACAGTCAATGAACTAAGTAGACCAGACCCAGCTGCTATAGCATTGGTGCCTATGGGAGAGCTGTCACACCCTGGCTCTGGGACTCTATATGTTGAGCCAGGGTGTGTTCATTCTATGTGTTCTGTTTCTTTGTTTGGGTGTTCTAGGTTGGTTATTTCTATGTTTGCTCAGGGACTTTTAATCAGAGGCAACGAGTGTCAGCTGTCGGCTGGTTGTCTCTGATTGGGAGCCATATTTAAATCCGTAAGGCTTCCTTGGGTGTTGTGGGTTTTTGTTCGTGTTCGGTCATTGTCACCGTGGACTTACGAGTCGCTTGTTTTGTATTTTTTAAAACTTTAATTCAATTAAAGTCATGTTTACTTTCTCACGCTGCGCCTTGGTCTACTCACTCACAATGACGCATCGACAGAAAAAAACCCACCGTAAAGGGGACGCCGAAGTGAAGGTGGTCCAGGAGCAGCCAGACTGGACAGCGGGGAGGAAGCGCCAGGAAAGGAGATGGAGAGGCTGGCGGCGTCCAGGTGGGCAAAGTGTGGTCCCAGGACATGCTCGGGGGCAAGGGACCTTGGGGTAGGATTAAGGTTCTGGCGAGAGAGGAGCAGCGCGGCGTCAGCAGTGCCAACTGGTCGATTTGACGCAAGAGGCACCCCCAATAATTTTTTTAGGGGCCATGCCTTATGGGCGATTGGGCAGCAGGAGGCTGCCACAGGGCGAAATGGGAGACGAGAAGAGAAGGGCCACTGGTTACGGGAGCTATTAAGGGTGAGGAGGGAAGGAAAGGTAGAGGCACGGCGAGAGGTACTGAGGTGTATTGCCAGTCCGGTCCGCCCAGCCTCTGATCCCCGCTTAAGGCCAGTGGTGTGTGTTCCCAGTACGGTCCGGCCTGTTCCTGCTCCACGCACCAAGCCTACGGTGTGCGCGGCCAGCCTGGTCCTGGCCTGTCCCTGCTCCACGCGAATCGCATCTCTGCATGTCTGCAGACATATCAGTATGGCTGATGAATCACCACCCCAAGCTGAACTCCTGCAAGACGGAGCTGCTCTCTCTCCAAAGATCTGCCTGCTCCATGATCTCGCCATCACGGTTGACAACTCCGCTGTGTCCTCCTCCCAGAGTGCCAAGAGCCCAGGGCGCGGACTCCTGGACAACACTCTGTCACCCGCCAACATCATATGGTGACCCAGCCCCTGCAGGTTCATGCTCTACAACATCCGGAGAGTAATGACCCTGCCTTACACAGGAAGCGGCACAGGTCCTAATCCAGGCACTTGTCATCTCCCGTCTGCACACAACTCGCTGTTGGCTGGCCTCCTGCCTGTGCCATTAAACCCCACAACTCATCCAGAATGCCGAGTCTGCCTCGTTGGTGTTCAACCTTCCCAGTTCTCTCTACCGCCACCCCCTCCCTCCGCAGACACTCCACTGGCTTCCCAGAGTTGAAGTCGCATCCGCTACAAGACCATGGTGTCATTTCAATGGAGCAGTGAGGGGAACGGCACCTCTGTAGGCTCTGATCAGTCCTCTACACCCAAAACGAGGGCATTGGCAAGTGCTCATCCACCTCTGCCTGCTGGCTCCGTTCCTCTGCGGGGAAGCATAGTTCCCGCCTCAGCCCAGTCAAAACTGTTCGCTGCTCTGGCACCCCAATGGTGGAACAAGCTCCTCTACGACGCCAGACATGGAGTCACTCACCACCTTCCGGAGACATTTGAAACCCCAACCTCTTTAAGGAATACCTGGAGCAGATAAAGTAATCCTTCTACCCCCCAAAAAAATTGTAAAGTGGTTATCCCACTGGCTATAGGGCACGCACCAATTTGTGAGTCGCCTGAATAAGAGCGCCTGCTAAATGACGCAAATGTGCCTCGAGCAAGGCACCTAACCCTAATTGTTCCTGTAAGTCGCCTCTGGGATAAGAGCGTCTGCTAAATGACTAAAATGTAAATGTAAATGTAAGCCTACGGTGTGCGCCGACGCCCCTGCCCGGCCTGTTCTGCTCCACGCACTCCGGCCTACGTGCGCCGGCCCAGCCCGCCTGTCCCTGCTCCACGCACCAAACCCACGGTGTATGCCGCCAGCCCTGCCCGGCCTGTTCCTGCTCCACGCACTGTCTACGGTGTGTGCGCGGGCCAGCCCAGCCCGCCGCCTGTTCCTGCTCCACGCACCAAGCCTACGGTGGCGCTCGAGACAGCCCAGCCCGGCCTGTTCCTGCGCCACGCACTGCCTACGGCGCCGCCATTCTGTCCGGCCTGTCTCCTGCTCCACGCACTCCAAGCCACGTGCGCCGCCACCCTGTCCGCCTGTCCCTGCCCACGCACTAAGCTCACGTGTGCTGCCGACAGCCCTGTCCGGCCTGTCCTCCACTAAGCCTACGGTGTGCTGCCGCCAGCCCTGTCCGGCTCTCAGTTCCCTGCTCCACGCACTCCGGCCTACGGTGTGCGCCGACAGCCCAGCCCGCCCTGTCCCTGCTCCACGCACCAAGCCCACGGTGTAAGTGCCGACAGCCCAGCCTCGGCCTGTCCCTGCTCCACGCACTAAGCCCACGGTGTGCAACGCCAGCCCAGCCCGGCCTGTCCCACGCACGGCCTACGGTGTGCCAGCCTGGTCCAGCCCGTCCTGCCACTCGCACCAAGCCAGGGGTGCGAAGCCGCCGCCTGGTCCAGCCCGCTCCCGCCACTCGCACTGGGCCAGGGGTGCGAGCCGCCAGCTCTGGTCTCAGCCTGTTTCGCCACTGCACAAAGCCAGGGGTGCGAGTCGTCAGCCTGGTTCAGCCTGCTCCTGCTACCGCACTGGGCCCGGGTACAGTCAGTCAGCCTGGTAAGTGCCTGGGTTATGTTCAACACTCAAGCCTAGGTGCGAAATGTCAGTCCGCACAACCTGTGTCGTCATCGGTGCCAATTCAGGTACTGGCCAACTGCTCCACTAAGGAGCTGAAGCCTACCGCCTCTCAAGACGGCCCAGTCCAGCTCCAGCTTGGAAGCGGCCAGACCGACCAGGGGCGCTATGGGGGGGTTTCCAGGAGGGTGGTGGGCAAGGCCGAGCCAGAACCGCCGAGGAGGTATGCCCACCCAGCCTCCCTGTTTTATGCAGACAAGGCGCGACGCAGTCCGCCACTTTTAGAGCTGGCTCGCACCTCTGGGCTTTCTGGGACTCTATATGTTGAGCCAGTGTGTTCATTCTATGTGTTCTGTTTTAATGTTTGGGTGTTCTAGGTTGGTTATTTCTATGTTTGTACAGTGACTCCCAATCATAGGGCAACGCAGTGTCAGCTGTCGGCTGCTTGTCTCTGATTGTCATATTTAAACTGTATGTTTTCCCTGGGGTGTTGTGGGTTTTTGTTCCGTGTTCGGTCATTGTCACCGTGGACTTCACGAGTCGCTTTCTTGTTTTGTATTTTTGAAACTTTAAACCAATTAAAGTCATGTTTGCTTTCTCACGCGCGCTTCTTGGTCTACTCACTCATACGACGATCGTGACAAGAGCAACCTCTTAAGATCCCGAATATCATTCTAATTCCCATGTAAAATAGCCTTTGAGTCAATTTTTAGAATGACACCCACATTTTGGGGGTTAGAAATGCTCAAAATTTTAGAAAAGTACTTTTTCTCTTAATGGCTAACTACCAGGAAGTTTGAAAAAGATATGCTGAGTATGGGGAGTTTATATTCAAGGAGCTCGCCTTGATTGGACAGCTCTTGAAACACCTATGTCAAGAAACTTGGATGCCGTGAGCAGTGTTTCAGTAAATTCATCTCTGGCAAATTTGCGGATACAAAAAGCAAATCAAACAACATTGAAATTGCATCAATAATGTCAATTTTGTTATACATCTCCGGATTGGCATGTTCCCCGGGATATGGTTCTACAGCAGCACTGACGGATGTGTTGGACATAACGTCAGAGTTCCGAATGACCCTCCCTTTATTCCATGCTGGCTGGAAGGCTCAGGTGATCAGTAACTAGCTAACACCATAGAGGAAGGGGGAGACATATAAGTACAGTATCTTTGCCATAGATGAGTAGTGTAAACTTGTAGTTATATTTGCTGACACCCTACAGTAAAATTTGGGCACCAGTAGAGTAGCTATCTAGCTTTATAAACCACGCCCCTCCGCAAACACGCCATCTCCAATGTTGGTTACGAGGTGATACTTATTTAAATTAGGTAAGAGAATATCATGTTACCATTGGTGTATTAAAATGAGAATTAGAGTGATGTCACCCTATCCCCTTAATAAACCCGCCTCCTGAATCCAAGTGTTTGACATGGAGGAGGGGACCAGTAACATTATTATCAAACTTGATCAAAAAATATAATCGCAACATGGAAGAATTTAAACGATTTACTGAGTTACAGTCATATAAGTAAACGACATTTAAATAAATTCATTAGCTCCCACCGATTTCCACATGATTCAGCAGGCACAGCCATGTAGGCCTGGGAGGGCATAGGCCTTCCCACTTGGGAACCAGACCCACCCACTGAGGAACCAGGCCCAGCCAATCAGAATGAGTTTTCCCCACAAAAGGGCTTTATTACAGACAGAAATACTCCTCAGTTTCATCAGCTGTCCAGGAGGCTGGTCTCAGACGATCCCGCAGGTGAAGAAGCCGGATGTGAAGGGGGCTGGCGTGGGTTACACGGGTTCATGTTGTGAGGCCAGTTGGGCGATTTGCCAAATTTCTAAAACGACGTTGGAGGTGGCTTATAGAAGAAATTAACATTAAATGATCTGGCACTAGCTCTGGAGGACATTCGCAGTCAACATGCCAATTGCACGTAACAAAAACTTGAGACATCTGTGGTGCATTGTGTTGTGTGACAATACTCTGCACATTTTAGAGTACTTTTATTGTCCCCAGAATAAGGTGCACCTGTGTAATGATCATGCTATTTAATCAGCTTCTTGACATGCCACACCAAGGTGGATGGATTTCTTGGCAAAGGAGAAATGTTCACTAACAGGGACACAAACACATTTGTGCACAACATTTAGTAGCTGCTTTTTGTAGGGATCTTTATTTCAGCTCATAGCATGGGACCAACACTTTACATGTTGTGTTTATATATTTTTCAGTATAGAAGCAAATAGTCATTTTAATTTCAACTCTATATCTGACATGGTACAAGGTCTTTCTTCTTTTTAAACCTATAACCATGTGAAGGTGTAGCTACTTTTGTTTCATTTGTAAGTCGCTTCTCTGGATAAGAGCTGCCTACAATGATGTAAATGTAAATGCAAAGTGGATTTGTTTAAGACTACCAAGAAACACTGTTTAGCCTGATTTAGCCCATTGCAGGCAGTAAAATGGACGGCTAAGTGAGACTGTGGAAATGTGATCTTTATTTTATTTTTATGGTAAACAGCCTTTATGGGATATCTCATAGAGATTTATAGTAGCCAAAGGGTTGTTTATACAGTATGTTATTGAGGCCTTGTTCAAGCTTCCACCATTTTAAAGTAGTAAAAGTAGTCAACCTGGGTGGGGATTCCATTGGGTTGTAGCCTCAATGACGCTGCCCATGCTGTCACAGACGCTATAATGGCACAGATATAAAGATGAGTCCTCTATCTATCTCTATGGGATATCTTCATTTATCCACCATCTTTGGTAATGTACCTTACAGTCGTGGTAAAACGTTTTGAGAATGACACAAGTATTGATCTTCACAAAGTTCGCTGCTTCAGTGTTATGAGATATTTTTGTCAGATGTTACTATGGTATACTGAAATATAATTACAAGCATTCCATAAGTGTCAAAGGCTTTTATTGACAATTATTTAAGTTTACGCAAAGTCAACATTTGCAGTGTTGACCTCTTCTTTTCAAGACTCCTGCAATCCGCCCTGGCATGCTGTCAATTAACTTCTTGGGGCCAGATCCTGAGACTCATGCAGCTCATTCTTTGTATAATCAATGCTTGGAGTTCGGCCACAATTCTGTGGGTTTTTGTTTGTCCACCGCCTCTTGAGGATCGACCATGTTCTCAATGGGATTAAGGTCTAGGAGTTTCTGGCCATGGACCCAAAATGGTGATGTTTTGTTCCCGAGCCACTTAGTTATCACTTTTGGCCTCATGGCAAGGCCCCCATCATGCTGGAAAAGGCATTGGTCGTCACTTCAAACTGTTCTTGGATGGTTGGGAGAAGTTGGTTTTTTGAGGATGTGTTGTTACCATTCCCTTATTCATGGCTGTGTTCTTAGCAATTGTGAATGAGCCACTCCCTTTGGCTGAGAAGCCAACCCCACACATGAATGGTCTCAGGATGCTTTACTGTTGGCATGACAGGACTGATGGTAGCGCTCACTTTGTCTTCTCCAGACAAGGTGTTTTCTGGATGCCCCAAACAATCGAAAGGATTTATCAGAGAAAATGACTTACCCCAGTCCTCAGCAGTCCAATCACTTACCTTTTGCAGAATATCAGTCTGTCCCTGATGTTTTTCCTGGAGAGAAGTGGTTTCTTTTGTTGCCCTTCTTGACACCAGGCCATCCTCCAAAAGTCTTCAAGCCACTGTGCATGCAGATGCACTCACACCTGCCTGCTGCCATTCCTGGAACAAGCTCTGCACTGGTGGTGCCCCGATCCCGCAGCTGAATCAACTCAGGAGATGGTCCTGGCACTCGCTTGGACTTTCTTGGGCGCCTGACGCCTTCTTCACAACAATTGAACCTCTCTCCTTGAAGCTCCTTGATGATCCGATAAATGGTTGATTTAGGTGCAATCTAACTAGCAGCAATATCCTTGCGTGTGAAGCTCCTTTGGGTGCAAAGCAATGATGACGGCACGTGTTTCCTTGCAGGTAACCATGGTTAACAGAGGAAGAACAATGATTTCAAGCAATTCACCCTCCTTTTTTGAAGCTTCCAGTCTGTTATTCTAACTCAATCAGCATGACAGAGTGATCTCCAGTCTTGTCCCTGGCCAACACTCTCACCTGTGTTAACGAGAGAATCACTGACATGATGTCAGCTGGTCCTTTTGTGGCAGGGCTGAAATGCAGTGGAAATGTTTTTTGGGGATTAAGTTCATTTTCATGGCAAATAGGGACTTTGCAATTAATTGCAATTCATCTGATCACTCTTCATGACATTCTGGAGTATATGCAAATTGCCATCATCAAAACTGAGGCAGCAGACTTTGTGAAAATTAGTATTTGTGTCATTCTCAAAACTTTTGACCACGACTGTACACTTGACATCAGAAGATTTACCATAGGGTTACGGTGTCCATATTAGGATAGCCTCAGTCTCAGAAGCTAAAACTGTGTGGTCCATGGGTAAGGAGGAATACTAAGGTAATTTGGAGATTCTACTTAAATTGCAAAGGCTATTCCAATATATGATATTAATTATATTCATCAGATTATTAGATAAAATGTCCTAAGTAAAATATTAAAATATTAAATTTGATCATTGCTGGCCATTATTCCTAAGAGATGGATGTGCTCCACCCACAGGATATAGGAAAACATGTCTTCACATTCCTTACCTTTTGCTCTCTTCTCGCCTTAGTGAGTTTTCCTCTCGCATATGAATTACCATTCATTCATTCCATCGTGCCTTGTCCCTGTGACAGTGAACAAATGGGAGGGAGGGTCCATGGCTGTCACCCTAAAGAAGTCCTGAAGTGGCCCTCAATTATTAAAGCGTCAATATGTACTGGCTCTCTCTCCCTCCCTCAATTCTTCCTTCATCTCTGTGTGTGTGTGTGTGTGTGTGTGTGTGTGTGTGTGTGTGTGTGTGTGTGTGTTTGGGTCTGGACCGCAGTGTGTCTTGAGGACCAGCTGCTCCCTCTCTGTCTCCCCTGAGGGACATCATGCTACCATTCATTTTCAATTTAAGGCCAAGCGTTACTGTTTGTGTTCTGGCCCAAGCTGACTTGCTAGGCCAGGTTGGTTCATACACAGAACTTTGCTCCTCTCCAGAACCACCCAGACACATAGACCCAGCTGAGCCAGAGCACCATCTGAGCCCTGGTTCGACGGGCCTGATTCAGTCCATCTCTCCCGAACCACCCCTCTTCCTCCCAGGCAGAGGTCCTACAAGCCATCCCCATCTAAGGAGCCAGAGAGCCAGAGGGCCCTGGAGGCCCCATCAATAATGCAGCCCTGGCCACGCTGATTTGAGGAGACAACTGGTATTTAGTAAGCTGCACGCTAACCCAAAAAAGCGCATCTTCCTTCGCACCAGTTAGCCTTGTTTTCTGTCAGCGATCAACGCTGATTTAGATGTACAACCAACCGGTAGAGTGATTCAGGGATCGATCGCGCAATACAGCATAGCCTCCGCAGTGGAGCGTTAGCACAATATGGACACACGCGACACCACACACACACACACACACACACGTGGCGCCCAGGTGAGGTCACTCAGGATTGACGCCTAGCAGTCTTGAAACACGCTCTATAGATTTTTGAAAGCTTTCACTCTTCCTCTTTGCCGCTTTTCTTGATTATTAATTCACGAGGCAAAAGAGAGAACTGCCCGATGCTCTTAAATCATAACTGCTCACTGGGCTTTATCATGGGTTGGAGAAATGCTATATCATTGCTGTGCTATGATCTTTTCATTACTGCACAGCATACCCATAACTGTTGCCTGTCTCTTGCAAACACTTTGCATACACGCAAGACCAGAAGATCCAAGAAAATGATCTTTCACTGTAGATGATCATCTTGGATGTTATTGGCATTTGTGTGCTTAGAGGCAAAATTATCTTGGACAAAATGTCTTTGTTATTCAATGTTTCATATCAGAAAACTTGACCTGTTTTAGAGTGAATGTCATCAATGATTAACAGAATAGTCTCATTGGTTTGAGTGTAATGTTCAGATTATATACTTTAAGTCCAGTATGATGATGAAACCGACATGTAATAATGCAGATTTCTACTACTGGGCAGAGGACAGACTGATCTACTGTGCTATAGCTCCAAAAATAGTGTTCTCTGGCTTCTCAATGTACTTTGGGCTGCAAAGGAGTTATCTTAGTTACAGTACATCTACATACTCTATACACCTGCTTTCACGGTAATAGAGTCACATGTACAATATTTATTTATTGCGAAAATCATCAGTGATATTGCTACAGAGTATGTGAATTAATCAGCATTCAGTTATCAAGTTCCTGGGTGTTTTATTCAATCCTCATAGCCTCTTTCATTCCTAATCAAGTGTCCAGCTTGTCCATTCCTAAATAATTCACTAGAGGGAGCAAACGCTAAAAGTCTAGACAAAATGTCTTCCTTCCCCTACTTGGCCTGTGTACACTGAACCAAAATATAAACGCAACATGCAACAATTTCTAAGATTTTACTGAGTTACAGTTCATATAAGGAAATCAGAAAATTTAAATAAATAAATTAAGCTCTAATCTATGGATTTCACATGACTGAGAATACAGATATGCATCTGTTGGTCACAGATACATTTAAAAAAAGTAGGGGCGTGGCTCAGAAAACCAGTCAGTATCTGGTGTGACCACCATTTGCCTCATGCAGGCTGTTGATTGTGGCCTGTGGAATGTTGTCCCACTCCTATTAATGGCTGTGCGAAGTTGCTGTATATTGACGGGAACTGGAAAACGCTGTTGTAGACATCGATCCAGAGCATCCCAAACATGCTCAATGGGTGACATATCTGGTGAGTATGCAGGCCGGAAGAACTGGGACACTGGGACATTTTCAGCTTCCAGGAATTGTGTACAGATCCTTTCGACATGGGCTGCCATTATCATGCTGAAACATGAGGTGATCGTGAGTGGATGAATGGCTCAACAATGGGCCTCAGGATCTTGTCACGGTATCTCTGTGCATTCAAATTGCCATCGATAAAATGCAATTGTGTTCATTGTCCGGAGCTTATGCCTGCCCATACCATAACCCCACCACCACCTTGGGGCACTCTGTTCACAAAATATCTTAAAATGAACTGTAAAGTCGTTTCGATAAGAGCACTGCTAAATGACTAAAATGTAAATTGTGATGACACTATACATCTGGCCCGGTACAGTTGAACCGATTCATCCATGAAGAGCACACTTCTCCAAATGATCTAAAACGACGTTGGAGGTGGCTTGCCAATTGCAAGCTCCCTCAAAACTTGAGACATCTGTGGCATTGTGTTGTGTGACAAAACTACACATTTTAAAGAGGCCTTTTATTGTCCCCAGCACAAGGTGCACCTGTGCAATGATAATGCTGTTTAAACAATTTCTTGATATGCCAAACCTGTCAGGTTGGAAATGGTGAAATAAATGCTCACTAATTGCAAAACAATTTAGAGAAATAAGCTTTTTGTGTGTGGAACATTTCAGGGATATTTTATTTCAGCTCATGAAACATGGGACCAACACATTACATGTTGCATTGATATTTTTGTTCAGTTTATTTTGTAGTAGGCCTATGCATTATTTTCAATGTCTCAAATTGTTGTTCAAGTAGTGTGTTTGCAACTCTTTGAAAAGTTGTTATTTTGAATGACGAACATATTTTCAAATGGTGAGTGAAAATACACCCTTGCCTCCCAAAGACAAGTTCAATATAAACAATTATAAAGAATTATTCAAACATCATCATGTCCATCTGTTTTGATCAGTTGACTATGTCATGTTTGTTTGTCCCATGTTTGATGCTGTTGATGAGTAAGTGAACCAATAAATGAATCATAAAACATATTAGTAGTATCCTCTCTATGGGACACCGCCATTCATCTACAGACGTTCACACTAATCCATTTTTTAGTTATGCTCAAGCATAATTAGCTATGTCGATTAATATTTACAATTAAGTATTTCAAACATCTTATCTTATCTAACGCCAGCTAAAGACCGGAGACCGCCGCTCTTAGCGGATTCATTCTTGACGATGCTCCTCTCGCTTGGAAAGATCTAAGATCACCCAGAAGGATCTCCACGCCACTTCCTCCTCCTCCGTGCTTGTTGCTCTCTGCTCCCTCATCCCCACCTTCTCCACATGCTCCCTTTTTTCTCATTCCGACTCTATGATTTCCTCCACTTGTTTGATATATATATATATATATATGTCTCCCCACCTCCCACCCATCCACCACCGCCATATAATAACGCCTTATACAAAATACATGATCCATCTGGTCAAACTGGGTGAACTTAAATATACCTGTCAAGTGGAACAACTTGAAAGTTTTTCCCCGCTACAACCCCTCTCTCTCTACTGGGGTCTGAGGGAGGCGAATCCACACGGGCTTTAATTAAAAAAGAAGAGGAACCCGGGTTACAGGACGTACAGTGCTTCTTCTAAATGAGGGGAGTTTGTGATAGCTGGCAGGCGAGAGCGAAGAGCCGAGACCTTGCTGCAGTGGGACCCGGCTTCTTGTGGCTTTCATCACTTCCACTCCGTATATACCGTCTCAGAAGTTTCCGGAGAGAGGCATCTGTCTTGTCTGACTTGGTGTGTTGGAATTGGAAAGATGGCGAGTGGGGGGTGGAGAGAGGGGAAGGGATAGAGTTAGGGATTAGAAAGTGAGAGAAAGAGAGGGGGAGAG
>NW_025535171.1:70000-115236 GCF_020615455.1 Coregonus clupeaformis | reverse complement strand
ACTGTAACGATCCCGGCAGTCTGAGTCGGGTCCTGTCTGTGGACTAGTTTTTCTGCTCGTGATCTCCAGTTTCCCGAGGGTTCTGGAACGCTCCGGGGAGCTCTCTTGATTTCCGCACCTGCATCCCATCAGCAATCTGCACACCTGGTCCTGATCATCACCCTTCTTAGGCTCTGGCCTAACATCCATTCCCTGCCGGATCGTTAGCCATGAACAGTAGGTTTACCAGAGTATCAGTCTTAGAGCCTCTAGCGGTAGTTTTGTTGTTTTTGCACCTTGTTGGTTTGTTGTTTACTTACCTCCGTTTTGTTCCATCTGCAGTCACTCGTCCGGAGCCTTCATCCAACCTCTGCCTGGTGGTCGGCGGCTGCCGAGCCATGACGGGATCAACCACTGCACCCCCCAACAACTAATCAACGCCGCCCGCTCTGTTTCCTGGATTATTCAGCATCACTCTTGAATTTGTAAATAAACACTCACCTTCGTTTCAACTTACCTTGTCCTGGTCTGCTTCTGGGTTCTGGCTTTGTAACTCGTGACAGAACGATCCGGCCAGTAATGAACCCAGCGGACCTGGACTCTGTTCGCCATGCCATTACCCATCAGGAGAAGATGTTGGGCCATCATAGCACGGAGCTACAGGAGATCGCGTTGGCAGTTCGGAACCTTTCTACCGGTCTGACGGAGGTCCAGAACCAGCGCAAGTTTCCGGTGGAGGATCCACTACCGGTTCCACCCATCTCGCCTGCCGCGTCTGAAGCGGAGTCCTTCCGTGAGCCCAAGGTTCCGACGCCGGATAAATATGAGGGGGAGCTGGGAAGATGCCGTTCTTTCCTTATGCAGTGTGGGTTAGTGTTCGATCTACAGCCCTACTCTTATGCCACAGACAAGGCTAGGATAGCCTTTGTGATTGAGTTGCTGCGTGGTCGAGCGCTGGAGTGGGCTTCAGCCGTTTGGGAACGACAAGACCCCTGCATGGCTTCATACCAGGGGTTCACGGCCGAGATGAGGAAGCTCTTCGACCATTCCGTCCGAGGGAGGACGCAGCTAGGCGCCTGTTTTCGCTCCACCAAGGAACTCGCAGCGTGGCCGACTTCGTGATCGAGTTCAAGACGTTGGCTGTGGAGAGTGGGTGGAATGAGGAGTCTCTGCAAGCGGCCTTTTACCAGGGTCTGTCGGAGCAGCTCAAGGATGAGCTGATCTCCTATCCGGAGCCTAGTGACCTGGACAGCTTGGTAGCCTTGTCTATTCGGGTGGATAATCGAGTCCGAGAGCCGAAGGAGGGAGAAGCAATGGGGTCCGTCCAGTCGATCAGCTTCTCAGTTCCCAGTCGGGTCGGGTGGTGGACCAGAACACGTCGATCATTCTCCACCACAAAGGATTAGTGGAGAGGTCCTCTCTCCCGATTCTGAACCCATGCAAGTGGGGCGGCACGGGTTAACCAAGGAGGAGCGTCAACATAGACGTAAGACCAACTGCTGCCTCTACTGTGGTAGCTCGGGACATTACGTCTCCACTTGTTCCCGGCGGTCGTCAAACTGCCCGGCTCGCTAAAGTTGGGAGGACTTTTAGCGAGCCAGTTTCAACCTCTCAGTACCTCTGTCAGACCCCGTTTCCCGGCTACCCTTGTGAACAGGAATCAGAGCTTAGCGATTAACGCTTTTATCGATTCGGGTGCCGATGGAAGCTTTCTTGATGCCGAGTTGGTGGAACAGCTGGGGCTTTCCAAGGAGCAATTGCCGGAAGCCATTGAAGCGACCACTCTGAACGGCAGTAGTCTGGCACGTATCACGATGAGGACTGAACCGGTTAAGATGCTGTTGTCGGGGAATCATTCGGAGATGATTTCATTCTTCATTCTGCCGTCTTCCCATGTTCCTCTGGTCCTTGGATACCCCTGGCTGAAGGAACACAATCCCACGTTCGATTGGGTGACGGGCAAGGTAACGAGTTGGAGCCTTGATTGTCATGCTAACTGTCTCAAGACTGCCTGTCCCCATTCGGTTCCCAGTCAGGTGATTGAGGCTAAACCCCCAGATTTGTCCCTGGTTCCCGAGACATATCACGATTTGGGGAAGTGTTCAGTAAGCAGAAGGCTCTGTCACTCCCTCCCCACCGACCATATGATTGTGCCATCAACCTGTTCCCTGGAGCTGTCTACCCCAAGGGAAGGTTATACAGTATCTCCCGCCCTGAACGTGAGGCTTTGGAGACCTACATCAAGGAGTCCCTAGCTGCTGGTCTCGTTCGTCCCTCGTCATCACCCCTGGGGGCAGGATTCTTCTTTGTGGGTAAGAAGGATGGCTCTCTTCGACCGTGTATTGATTATCGGGGGTTGAATGACATCACGGTCAAGAACAAGTATCCCCTGCCCTTGATGAGTTCTGCCTTCGACTCCTTACAGGGTGCTACGGTGTTCACCAAGCTAGACCTACGCAATGCGTATCACATGGTCCCGATCAGAGAGGGAGATGAGTGGTTGACGGGTTTCAATACACCGATGGGTCACTTGAGTATCAGGTGATGCCGTTTGGACTGACCAATGCTCCAGCGGTATTCCAGAGTATGGTGAACAACGTCCTGAGAGATATGATCGGTCTCTTTGTGTTTGTTTACCTGGATGACATTCTGATCTTCTCGAAGGAACCTTCCGACCACGTCCAGCATGTCCGGCAGGTTCTGCAGCGATTGTTGGAGAATCGCCTGTTCGTGAAGGCCGAGAAGTGCGAGTTTCACGCCCACACGACATCCTTTCTCGGGTACATCATCTCCAGGGGAGAGATTAGGATGGACCAGGAGAAGGTTAGAGCGGTTCTGGAATGGGCCCAGCCCGGTACGAGATTGCAGCTCCAGAGATTTTTGGGGTTTGCGAATTTCTACCGCAGATTCATCCGGGATTACAGCCGTGTGGCCGCTCCGTTAACGGCCTTGACTTCCAGTATCAGGAGCTTCAAGTGGAATCCGGAGGCGGATCGAGCGTTTCTGGATTTGAAGAGGCGATTCACCAACGCACCGATTCTCTCTCAACCGGACACGGCCCGTCCAGTTCGTCGTTGAAGTGGACGCGTCTGATGTGGGAGTTGGCGCCATCCTGTCGCAGCGATGCTCCACGGACAGTAAACTCCATCCCTGCGCCTACTACTCTCGTCGCCTTTCGCCTGCGGAGAGGAATTACGATGTGGGTAACCGGGAGCTTCTCGCGGTGAAACTTGCCTTGGAGGAGTGGCGCCACTGGTTGGAGGGGGGTGGAGCAGCCGTTTATTGTCTGGACTGACCACAAGAATCTTGCTTACGTGCAATCGGCTAGACGTCTCAACTCCCGTCCAGGCCAGGTGGTCGTTGTTTTTCGGACGATTCAATTTTTCCCTGACGTTCCGACCTGGATCTAAGAACGGCAAGGCGGACGCCTTGTCTCGGATGTTCTCCAAGACGGAGGAGAGTGGGTCCAAGACCGAGACAATTCTCCCCCGGAACTGCGTCGTGGGAGCTGTTAGGTGGAAGATTGAGGAGGAGGTGATGGCGGCTCTTCGGACGCAGCCCGGTCCCCGTAACGGTCCACCCGGTCGGTTGTTTGTGCCTGAGTCGGTTCGTCCTGCGGTCCTCAAATGGTCCCACGCCAGCAAGATGGCTTGTCACCCTGGCGTGGCTCGGACGATGGCGTTTCTTCGCAGACGTTTTGGTGGCCTGCCATGGCCGAGGATACTCGGGGTTATGTTGCTGCCTGTCCAGTGTGTGCGCAGAATAAGAGTACCAATCGGCCCAGCTCTGGACTACTTCACCCCCCTTCCTATTCCCGGCGACCATGGTCGCATCTGGCCCCTGGACTTTGTCACTGGGTTGCCCGGCTTCTGAGGGGAACACGGTCGTTCTGACTATCGTGGACAGATTCAGCAAGTTCGCCCACTTTGTGCCAATTGCCAAGCTTCCCTCTGCCTCGGAGACGTCCGAGATCCTGGTTAGGGAGGTTTTCAGGGTCCACGGGTTGCCCAGTGATATCGTTTCCGACCGTGGCCCTCAGTTTACCTCTGCTGTCTGGAAGTCCTTCTGTTTGGCCATTGGAGCTACAGTCAGTCTCACATCTGGTTTTCACCCCCAATCTAATGGTCAGGCGGAGAGAGCCAACCAGAAGATGGAATCCACGCTACGCTGCCTGGCCTCTTCCAACCCCACCTCCTGGGTCTCTCAGTTGCCTTGGGTTGAGTATGCCCACAATACTCTCCCTACATCTGCCACTGGGATGTCTCCCTTCCAGTGCCTGTATGGCTACCAACCTCCCTTGTTCCCTTCTCAGGAGAAGGAGCTCTCAGTGCCTTCTGTTCAGGCCCATATTCGTCGTTGCCACCGGACCTGGCATCGGGCCAGAAAGGCACTCCTTAGAGTTTCGGACCGGTATCAGCTCCAGGCGAATCGTCGCCGGATCCCCGCTCCCACCTACACCATCGGAGATAGGGTCTGGTTGGCCACACGGGATCTTCCTTTACGGACTGAGTCTAGGAGGTTGTTACCGAAGTTCATTGGTCCGTTTGTGGTGGAGAAGGTGATCAATCCGGTGGCAGTTCGACTCAAACTCCCGAGGACGCTCAGAGTCCATCCCACCTTTCATGTCTCCTGCCTCAAGCCTGTTTTCCTCAGTCCTCTGTTGCCTCCTCCGCCTCCTCCTCCTCCTCCTCGGATGATCGGAGGTGGTCCTGCCTACACGGTGCGACGCATCATGGATTCCAGACGGCGGGGCCGGGGTTTCCAGTATCTCGTGGACTGGGAGGGGTATGGTCCTGAAGAGAGGAGTTGGATTCCGCGGCGACAGATCCTAGATGCTGACCTCATCCGTGACTTCTACCGCCTCCATCCTGGCGCTCCGGGAGTCCGCCCGGTGGCGTTCGGTCGGAGGGGGGGTACTGTAACGATCCCGGCAGTCTGAGTCGGGTCCTGTCTGTGGACTAGTTTTTCTGCTCGTGATCTCCAGTTTCCCGAGGGTTCTGGAACGCTCCGGGGAGCTCTCTTGATTTCCGCACCTGCATCCCATCAGCAATCTGCACACCTGGTCCTGATCATCACCCTTCTTAGGCTCTGGCCTAACATCCATTCCCTGCCGGATCGTTAGCCATGAACAGTAGGTTTACCAGAGTATCAGTCTTAGAGCCTCTAGCGGTAGTTTTGTTGTTTTTGCACCTTGTTGGTTTGTTGTTTACTTACCTCCGTTTTGTTCCATCTGCAGTCACTCGTCCGGAGCCTTCATCCAACCTCTGCCTGGTGGTCGGCGGCTGCCGAGCCATGACGGGATCAACCACTGCACCCCCAACAACTAATCAACGCCGCCCGCTCTGTTTCCTGGATTATTCAGCATCACTCTTGAATTTGTAAATAAACACTCACCTTCGTTTCAACTTACCTTGTCCTGGTCTGCTTCTGGGTTCTGGCTTTGTAACTCGTGACATGAACGGTGTTAAGCGGGCGGGTGTTAAGAAGCGCGGTTTTGGCGGGTCATGTTTCGGAGGTCGCATGACTCGACCTTTGCCTCCTGCGCCCGTTGGGGAGTTGCAGCGATGAGACAAGATCGTAATATCACAAATAACGTAATAATATAATAATAACGTAACGTAATCACATAATAATAACAATAAATTAAATTAAATTAAAGCTGATCCTCTGCAACAGAACAAGACTGGATTTGATGTCTTAAGATGCAGCGTTAGACTTCGTTGGAGGAAATTGAAGAACACTCTTCTCACAGAGAAGCGGAGTGTGGTGAGAGAGACTAGAGTTTAAGTGAATTCAAGTTGAGAATCCAGAGCATCCCAAACATGCTCAATGGGTGACATGTCTGGTGAGTATGCAGGCCATGGAAGAACTGGGACATTTTCAGTTTCCAGGAATTGTGTACAGATCCTTGCAACATGGGGCCGTGCATTATCATGCTGAAACATGAGGTGATGAATGGCAAGACAATGGGGCCTCAGGATCTCGTCACAGTATCTCTGTGCATTCAAATTGCCATCGATAAAATGCATTTGTGTTCATTGTCCGTAGTTTATGACTGCCCATACCATAACCCCACCACCACCATGGGGCACTCTGTTCACAACGTTGACATCAGCAAACCACTCGCCCACACAACGCCATACACGCCGTCTGCCATCTGCCCGGTACAGTTGAAACCGGGATTCATCCGTGAAGAGAACACTTCTCCAGCGTGCCAGTGGCCATCAAAGGTGAGCATTTGCAGTCAGGTCAAGACCCTGGTGGGGACGACGAGCACGCAGATGAGCCTCCCTGACACGGTTTCTGACAGTTTGTGCAGAAATTCTTTGGTTGTGCAAACCCACAGTTTCATCAGCTGTGCAGGTGGCTGGTCTAAGACGATCCCGCAGGTGAAGAAGCCAGATTTGGAGGTCCTGGGCTGGCATGGTTACACGTGGTCTGCGTTTGTGAGGCCAGTTGGACATCCTGCCAAATTCTCTAAAACGACTTTGTCGTGGTAGAGAAATTAACATTAAATTCTCTGGTAACAGCTCTGGTAGACATTCCTGCAGTCAGCATGCCAATTGCACGCTCCCTCAAAATTTGAGACATCTGTGGCATTGCGTTGTGTGACAAAACTGCACATTTTAGTGGCCTTTTATTGTCCCCAGCACAAGGTGCACCTTTGTAATGATCATGCTGTTTAATCAGCTTCTTGATAGGCCACACCTGTCAGGTGGATGGATTATCTTTACAAAGGAGAAATGCTCACTGTAAACAAATGTATGCACAACATTTGAGAGAAATAAGCTTTTTGTGTGTATGGAACATTTCTGGGATATTTCATTTCAGCTCCTGAAACATTGGACCATGTTGTGTTTCTATTTTCGTTCAGTGTAGAATAGTAGAATGGACATGAACCTTCTGATGATGGGATAAAAGGTCAGGTAGTTAGCCATGGTTTGCAAGTGCTGTGATAAGATTGTGTAAAACAATGAACGTGATGAATGTATTTGCACCTTATGTTTGTTAGCTAGCTAGCTAGCTAGCTAGCCAGTTTTAGAGAGGATGATTCAGTATTTTTTTCAAATTAACTGCCAATATGTCAACATTCCATTCAAACAATGCAGTCAATCCACACCTATACACTGGCTGAAATCAGTTGATAGAACTTAGACAAGTTGTAAATGCAACAAGTACTGACTGATCATATAATAGCCCTCACAGCTTTCCAAGAATCTGAGACGTCTATGGTTTGTTTACATAAACTCAGCAAAAAAAAGAAACATCCTCTCACTGTCAACTGCGTTTATTTTCAGCAAACTTAACATGTGAAAATATTTGTATGAACATAACAAGATTCAACAACAGACATAAACTGAACAAGTTCCACAGACATGTGACTAACAGAAATGTAATAATGTGTCCCTGAACAAAGGAGGAGGGGGGTCAAAATCAAAAGTAACAGTCAGTATCTGGTGTGGCCACCAGCTGCATTAAGTACTGCTGTGCATCTCCTCCATACGGACTGCACCAGATTTGCCAGTTTTTGCTGTGAGATGTTACCCCACTCTTCCACCAAGGCACCTGCAAGTTCCCAGACATTTCTGGGGGCAATGGCCCTAGCCCTCACCCGCCGATCCAACAGGTCCCAGACGTGCTCAATGGGATTGAGATCCGGGCTCTTCGCTGGCCATAGCAGAACACTGACATTCCTGTCTTGCAGGAAATCACGCACAGAACGAGCAGTATGGCTGGTGGCATTGTCATGCTGGAGGGTCATATCAGGATGAGCCTGCAGGAAGGGTACCACATGAAGGAGGAGGATGTCTTCCCTGTAAGGCACAGCGTTGAGATTGACTGCAATGACAACAAGCTTAGTCCGATGGTGTGACACACCGCCCCAGACCATGACGGACCCTCCACCTCCAAATCGATCCCGCTCCAGAGTACAGGCCTTGGTATAACGCTTATTCCTTCGACAATAAACGCGAATTTGACCAAAACCGCGACTTGTCAGTTAAGAGCACTTTTTGCCAGTCCTGTCTGGTCCAGCGATGGTGGGTTTGTGCCCATAGGCGACGTTGTTGCCGGTGATGTCTGGTGAGGACCTGCCTTACAACAGGCCTACAAGCCCTCAGTCCAGCCTCTCTCAGCCTATTGTGGACAGTCTGAGCACTGATGGAGGGATTGTGCGTTCCTGGTGTAACTCGGGCAGTTGTTGTTGCCATCCTGTACCTGTCCCGCAGGTGTGATGTTCGGATGTACCGATCCTGTGCAGGTGTTGTTACACGTGGTCTGCCACTGCGAGGACGATCAGCTGTCCGTCCTGTCTCCCTGTAGCGCTGTCTTAGGCGTCTCACAGTACGGACATTGCAATTTATTGCCCTGGCCACATCTGCAGTCCTCATGCCTCCTTGCAGCATGCCTAAGGCACGTTCACGCTGATGAGCAGGGACCCTGGGCATCTTTCTTTTCGTGTTTTTCAGAGTCAGTAGAAAGGCCTCTTTAGTGTCCTAAGTTTTCATTTCATAACTGTGACCTTAATTGCCTACCGTCTGTAAGCTGTTAGTGTCTTAACAACTGTTCCACAGGTGCATGTTCATTAATTGTTTATGGTTCATTGAACAAGCATGGGAAACAGTGTTTAAACCCTTTACAATGAAG
This sequence comes from Coregonus clupeaformis, assembly GCF_020615455.1. NCBI lineage: Eukaryota > Metazoa > Chordata > Actinopteri > Salmoniformes > Salmonidae > Coregonus > Coregonus clupeaformis. The sequence continues at coordinate 106,611 of NW_025535171.1, read as the reverse complement.
ATCTGTGAAGTTATTTGGATTTTTACAAATTATCTTTGAAAGACAGGGTCCTGAAAAAGGGACGTTTCTTTTTTTGCTGAGTTTATGTTGTAGAGGCTATTTATACAGAAAATTGGTATAAAACCCGTAAAACTATATTTATAATTGACTATATTTTAGGTTGACTATAATTCTATGACATCACAGGCCTTTCTTTTATATTCCTGTATAATTATAAATCAGGAAATGCCTCTACTGCCGTTCATTCCATTAGACTGGTTTGGATTCCTCCCTGACCAAAATGGCTGTCATTTTCACCCCATTCTGGAACATTGAGGGTTTAAGACATAGCCCCTCTAGTAATTTAATAAGATCTCGACGGTTCAATGACTTAGCTACTACGCTACCTACATAATGGCAACATCCGACAGACCTCCGAGGTGTAGTGGTCCTCTGTAGCTCAGCTGGTAGAGCACGGCGCTTGTAACGCCAAGGTAGTGGGTTCGATCCCCGGGACCACCCATACACAAAAATGTATGCACGCATGACTGTAAGTCGCTTTGGATAAAAGCGTCTGCTAAATGGCATATTATGGGCGGCAGGTAGCTTAGTGGTTAAGAGCGTTGTGCCAGTAATCGAAAGGTCGCTGGTTCTAATCCCCGAGCCGACTAGGTGAAAAATCTGTCGATGTGTCCTTGAGCAAGGCACTTAACCCTAATTGCTCCTGTAAGTCGCTCTGGATAAGAGCGTCTGCTAAATGACCTAAATGCAAATGTCAAATGTAGCCAAGGCCACGGTAATGTAATGTGTGTGTACACCATAACGCCTGGGAACCCAGGAAACAAGCAACACACACTAGAGTAAAGTTTCACAAGAAAAGCCTCAGTATTGCATTTACTCAACTGGAAATGTTCTGTGGCCTTAGCGGAGACCCAAGGGAGTGGTTCTCAGCTTCAACCACACGAGAACCTTCCTCTGGAGGTAGTTGGCAGTACTTCGCAGTAGGCTTATCTCAGCTCAGTGGAACTTACAACAACCAGGGCCTGCTGCTTTCAGTCTCAAATGTGTGCCTGTGGTGTGTGTGTGTGTGTGCCTGTGGTGTGTGTGTGTGTGTGTGTGTGTGTGTGTGTGTGTGTGTGTGTGTGCCTGTGGTGTGTGTGTGTGTGTGTGTGTGTGTGTGTGTGTGTGCGCCTGTGGTGTGTGTGTGTGTGTGTGTGTGTGTGTGTCCTGTGGTGTGTGTGTGTGTGCCTGTGGTGTGTGTGTGTGTGTGTGTGTGTGGTGTGTGTGGTGTGTGTGTGTGTGTGTGTGTGTGTGCCTGTGGTGTGTGCGTGTTATATGTGTTACTTAGGCCCAGCTCTCTGGAAGTTAGAGAAACTAAACAGGGCTTAATGCTTTCAGCCTCAAATGCTGATGTTTGTGGTGTGCTTTGTGTCTGTGTCTGTGTTTACGACTTTACATAACTAGTGGTGACGTGTGTGTGTGTGTTACATTGAGGAGGAGTGTGTGAGTGTGTGAGATACATAAACAAGCTGACTAGTGGTGACGTGTGTGTGTGTGTGTGTGTGAGTGTAAGATACATAAACAAGCTGGTGACGTGTGTGTGTGTGTGTGTGTGTATGTGTTACATTTAGGAGGATTGTGCTGTGTATGATCAATGAAGTGGAAGAACAGCACATGAGAATATAATGAACATGTTTATGTCCGAGCTGGTTAGAGGTCCCAGCCCTGCACAGGACACAACACCCCCTCCTGTAGTCCTATCTAACCCCAGACCCTCCTGTAGTCCTATCTAACCCCAGAACAGACCCTCCTGTAGTCCTATATAACCCCAGAACAGACCCTCCTGTAGTCCTATCTAACCCCAGAACAGACCCTCCTGTAGTCCTATCTAACCCCAGAACAGACCCTCCTGTAGTCCTATCTAACCCCAGAACAGAACCTCCTGTAGTCCTATCTAACCCCAGAACAGAACCTCCTGTAGTCCTATCTAACCCCAGAACAGACCCTCCTGTAGTCCTATCTAACCCCAGAACCTCCTGTAGTCCTATCTAACCCCAGACCCTCCTGTAGTCCTATCTAACCCCAGAACAGACCCTCCTGTAGTCCTATCTAACCCCAGAACAGTCCCTCCTGTAGTCCTATCTAACCCCAGAACAGACCCTCCTGTAGTCCTATCTAACCCCAGAACCTCCTGTAGTCCTATATAACCCCAGAACAGACCCTCCTGTAGTCCTATCTAACCCCAGAACAGACCCTCCTGTAGTCCTATCTAACCCCAGACCCTCCTGTAGTCCTATCTAACCCCAGAACAGACCCTCCTGTAGTCCTATCTAACCCCAGAACAGACCCTCCTGTAGTCCTATCTAACCCCAGAACAGACCCTCCTGTAGTCCTATCTAACCCCAGAACAGACCCTCCTGTAGTCCTATCTAACCCCAGAACAGACCCTCCTGTAGTCCTATCTAACCCCAGAACAGACCCTCCTGTAGTCCTATCTAACCCCAGAACAGACCCTCCTGTAGTCCTATCTAACCCCAGAACAGACCCTCCTGTAGTCCTATCTAACCCCAGAACACAGACTCCTTTCATTTCTGTCACTATGCTGATTAAAGGCTGTTGGTCGAACAGGGATGATGTGTGTGTCTCTCTGAACAGCACGTTTCCAAGGTCATGTTTGGTCCACTGGTTTCCTTCTGAACTCATTACCCCAACGAGGTTTACTCAGTCAAAACAAGCCTCATTGTACAGAACAGCCAAGCTCTCTCTCTGACAAGGCCACGTTTGAAAACTTCACTGTGCAAGTGGACAGATTCCTCTCAGGCGATAACATAATCAAATCCATGAAAGAAATACCATTCGTCCCTACGCCCTTTTAGTTAAAGTCTCCCATTATTCTGTGTTGTATGTGACATGCCCGGGGTATAGCGTGTCAACCGGTGGTGAAGTTAGCTGCTTGGCGTATTAGAGAAATGTTCTAACAGCTGCACCGCAGGCTGAGACTCATGTATTCATGAGAAGGATGAGTGAAGGACGTTGTGGCACCAAGTCTGGACTGGAGGCAGGGAGAGACGAGGCCCAAAGCCACGGCTGGTGACACACAGCTGTAGGAGTGAAGAAAAACTGACCCGGGAATCACTTAGTCAGCCATCGAGAGCTGGGAGGAGAGACAGAGAAACAGAGAGAGACCCGGGAATCACTTAGTCAGCCATCGAGAGCTGGGAGGAGAGACAGAGTAACAGAGAGAGACCCGGGAATCACTTAGTCAGCCATCGAGAGCTGGGAGGAGAGACAGAGAAACAGAGAGAGACCCGGGAATCACTTAGTCAGCCATCGAGAGCTGGGAGGAGAGACAGAGAAACAGAGAGAGACCCGGGAATCACTTAGTCAGCCATCGAGAGCTGGGAGGAGAGACAGAGAGAGACCCAGGAATCACTTAGTCAGCCATCAAGAGCTGGTAGGAGAGACGGAGAAACAGAGAGAGACCCAGGAATCACTTAGTCAGCCATCAAGAGCTGGGAGGAGAGACAGAGAAACAGAGAGAGACCCGGGAATCACTTAGTCATCCATCGAGAGCTGGTAGGAGAGACAGAGAAACAGAGAGAGACCCGGGAATCACTTAGTCAGCCATCAAGAGCTGGTAGGAGAGACAGAGAAACAGAGAGAGACCCAGGAATCACTTAGTCAGCCATCGAGAGCTGGTAGGAGAGACAGAGAAACAGAGAGAGACCCGGGAATCACTTAGTCAGCCATCAAGAGCTGGTAGGAGAGACAGAGAAACAGAGAGAGACCCGGGAATCACTTAGTCAGCCATCAAGAGCTGGTAGGAGAGACAGAGAAACAGAGAGAGACCCGGGAATCACTTAGTCAGCCATCGAGAGCTGGTAGGAGAAACAGAGAGACAGAGAGAGACCCAGGAATCATACTATCAGTCACACCAGGATGGAGGAGACAGAGAGAGACACCCCCCCTCACAACACACACCAGAGACCCACTGGACACAGACGTCAGTTCAATGTCTACTTTTGATTTACATTTGGTTGAGTTCTCAACTAACGTGAATTCAACGTGAAACCAACTAAACATTTCACCATGTAATTAGATTTTGGTTAAAAGTTTGGTTAAAAATAAGACCAAATGCCCTTACATCGAATCCAATCAGTTTTCCAAATCCAATCAGTTTTCCACATTGATTCAACGTCAAATGAGAGCCCAGTGGGGAGGGAGGGAGGGAGGGGAGACAGGACTAGAGAGCCCAGTGGGGAGGGAGGGAGGGAGGGAGGGAGGGAGGGGAGACAGGACTAGAGAGCCCAGTGGGGAGGGAGGGAGGGAGGGAGGGAGGGGAGACAGGACTAGAGAGCCCAGTGGGGAGGGGAGGGAGGGAGGGAGGGAGGGGAGACAGGACTAGAGAGCCCAGTGGGGAGGGAGGGAGGGAGGGAGGGGGGAGACAGGACTAGAGAGCCCAGTGGGGAGGGAGGGAGGGAGGGAGGGAGGGGAGACAGGACTAGAGAGCCCAGTGGGGAGGGAGGGAGGGAGGGAGACAGGACTAGAGAGCCCAGTGGGGAGGGAGGGAGGGAGGGAGGGGAGACAGGACTAGAGAGCCCAGTGGGGAGGGAGGGAGGGGAGACAGGACTAGAGAGCCCAGTGGGGGAGGGAGGGAGGGAGGGAGGGAGGGGAGACAGGACTAGAGAGCCCAGTGGGGAGGGAGGGAGGGAGGGGAGACAGGACTAGAGAGCCCAGTGGGGAGGGAGGGAGGGAGGGAGGGAGGGGAGACAGGACTAGAGAGCCCAGTGGGGAGGGAGGGAGGGAGGGAGGGAGGGGAGACAGGACTAGAGAGCCCAGTGGGGAGGGAGGGAGGGAGGGGAGACAGGACTAGAGAGCCCAGTGGGGAGGGAGGGAGGGGAGACAGGACTAGAGAGCCCAGTGGGGAGGGAGGGAGGGAGGGAGGGAGGGGAGACAGGACTAGAGAGCCCAGTGGGGGAGGGAGGGAGGGAGGGAGGGAGGGGAGACAGGACTAGAGAGCCCAGTGGGGAGGGAGGGAGGGAGGGAGGGGAGACAGGACTAGAGAGCCCAGTGGGGAGGGAGGGAAGGAGGGGAGACAGGACTAGAGAGCCCAGTGGGGAGGGAGGGAGGGAGGGAGGGGAGACAGGACTAGAGAGCCCAGTGGGGAGGGGAGGGAAGGAGGGGGAGACAGGACTAGAGAGCCCAGTGGGGAGGGAGGGAGGGAGGGAGGGAGGGAGGGGAGACAGGACTAGAGAGCCCAGTGGGGAGGGAGGGAGGGAGGGAGGGAGGGGAGACAGGACTAGAGAGAGAAAAGCAGCACCAGTAGTCCTGACACATGACCCACATTACAACCTTCTGCCTCCCCTCCCCTCCCCTGTCCTCTCCTCCCCTCCCCTCCCCTCCCCTCCCCTCCCCTCCCCTCCCCTGTCCTCTCCTCCCCTCCCCTCCCCTCCCCTCCCACGTCACTGCTGCTCTTCAGATAAAAAGCCCCTTTGTTTCCCAGGAGGGAGGGAGGGAGGTCTCTAGGGTGAACTGCCACCATGCAACCCGCCGTTTAACAGGGAAAAGAGGACTTCCCACCCTGTCATCCCCCCACCCTGGCCTGTCATCCCCCCACCCTGTCCTGTCATCCCCCCACCCTGGCCTGTCATCCCCCCACCCTGGCCTGTCATCCCCCCACCCTGGCCTGTCATCCCCCCACCCTGGCCTGTCATCCCCCCACCCTGGCCTGTCATCCCCCCACCCTGGCCTGTCATCCCCCCACCCTGCCTGTCATCCCCCCACCCTGTCATCCCCCCATCCTGGCCTGTCATCCCCCCACCCTGTCATCCCCCACCCTGGCCTGTCATCCCCCACCCTGTCATCCCCCACCCTGGCCTGTCATCCCCCACCCTGTCATCCCCCACCCTGGCCTGTCATCCCCCCCACCCTGTCATCCCCCCACCCTGTCATCCCCCACCCTGGCCTGTCATCCCCCACCCTGTCATCCCCCACCCTGTCATCCCCCCCACCCTGGCCTGTCATCCCCCCACCCTGGCCTGTCATCCCCCACCCTGTCATCCCCCACCCTAGCCTGTCATCCCCCCACCCTGGCCTGTCATCCCCCACCCTGTCATCCCCCACCCTGGCCTGTCATCCCCCACCCTGTCATCCCCCACCCTGGCCTGTCATCCCCCCACCCTGTCATCCCCCCACCCTGGCCTGTCATCCCCCCACCCTGTCATCCCCCCCCACCCTGGCCTGTCATCCCCCCCACCCTGGCCTGTCATCCCCCCACCCTGGCCTGTCATCCCCCCACCCTGGCCTGTCATCCCCCCACCCTGGCCTGTCATCCCCCACCCTGTCATCCCCCCACCCTGTCATCCCCCCACCCTGTCATCCCCCCACCCTGGCCTGTCATCCCCCCACCCTGGCCTGTCATCCCCCCACCCTGGCCTGTCATCCCCCCACCCTGTCATCCCCCCACCCTGGCCTGTCATCCCCCCCACCCTGTCATCCCCCCCACCCTGGCCTGTCATCCCCCCACCCTGGCCTGTCATCCCCCACCCTGTCCTGTCATCCCCCACCCTGTCATCCCCCCACCCTGGCCTGTCATCCCCCCCCACCCTGGCCTGTCATCCCCCCACCCTGTCATCCCCCCCCCTGGCCTGTCATCCCCCCACCCTGGCCTGTCATCCCCCCACCCTGTCATCCCCCCACCCTGGCTGTCATCCCCCACCCTGGCCTGTCATCCCCCCCACCCTGGCCTGTCATCCCCCCCACCCTGTCATCCCCCACCCTGGCCTGTCATCCCCCCACCCTGGCCTGTCATCCCCCCACCCTGTCATCCCCCACCCTGTCATCCCCCCTGGCCTGTCATCCCCCCACCCTGGCCTGTCATCCCCCCCACTCCTGTCATCCCCCCACCCTGTCATCCCCCCACCCTGTCATCCCCCCACCCTGGCCTGTCATCCCCCCCACCCTGGCCTGTCATCCCCCCACCCTGGCCTGTCATCCCCCCACCCTGTCATCCCCCCACCCTGTCATCCCCCCCACCCTGGCCTGTCATCCCCCCACCCTGGCCTGTCATCCCCCCCCACCCTGTCATCCCCCCACCCTGGCCTGTCATCCCCCACCCTGTCATCCCCCCCACCCTGTCATCCCCCCACCCTGGCCTGTCATCCCCCACCCTGGCCTGTCATCCCCCCCACCCTGTCATCCCCCCACCCTGGCCTGTCATCCCCCCACCCTGGCCTGTCACCCCCCCCCCTGGCCTGTCATCCCCCCACCCTGTCATCCCCCCCACCCTGTCATCCCCCCACCCTGGCCTGTCATCCCCCACCCTGGCCTGTCACCCCCCACCCTGTCATCCCCCCACCCTGTCATCCCCCCCACCCTGGCCTGTCATCCCCCACCCTGGCCTGTCATCCCCCACCCTGGCCTGTCATCCCCCCACCCTGTCATCCCCCCACCCTGGCCTGTCATCCCCCACCCTGGCCTGTCATCCCCCACCCTGTCATCCCCCACCCTGTCATCCCCCCACCCTGGCCTGTCATCCCCCCACCCTGGCCTGTCATCCCCCCACCCTGGCCTGTCATCCCCCCCACCCTGTCATCCCCCCCCACCCTGTCATCCCCCCCACCCTGGCCTGTCATCCCCCCACCCTGGCCTGTCATCCCCCCACCCTGGCCTGTCATCCCCCACCCTGTCATCCCCCACCCTGGCCTGTCATCCCCCACCCTGTCATCCCCCCACCCTGTCATCCCCCACCCTGGCCTGTCATCCCCCCACCCTGGCCTGTCATCCCCCCACCCTGGCCTGTCATCCCCCACCCTGTCATCCCCCCACCCTGGCCTGTCATCCCCCACCCTGTCATCCCCCCATCCTGGCCTGTCATCCCCCCACCCTGGCCTGTCATCCCCCACCCTGTCATCCCCCCTGGCCTGTCATCCCCCCACCCTGTCATCCCCCCACCCTGTCATCCCCCCACCCTGACCTGTCATCCCCCCACCCTGTCATCCCTCCCCATCCTGGTCTGTCATCCCCCCAAAAAAAAATATCAAATACCCCCACCAACGAATAAGGCTTTTGAATGTTTTGATAAAAATGTATAATTCGTATATCTGAAGACAGTAGATTAACATGATTTACAAAACAAACATTTAAACAACTATGTTTATTCGTATAGAAATGTTCATGTTTTACATACATAGCTTTGTACTAACAAATTGTTAAAAAATAAAGAATAACACTGAATAGCATCATCACCAAGTTTCTCTCAGATGAATGAGCAGAGTAGATTTCATTTCAATGTTATTGTGTGACATGTTCATTGATATACTCTGTGTGTGTGTGTGTGTTTATGTGTGTGTGTGTGTGTGTGTGTGTGTGTGTGTGTGTGTGTATGTGTGTATGTGTGTGTGTGTGTGTGTGTGTGTGTGTGTGTGTGTTTGTGTGTTGCAGACCTACTATTTGAAATAATTTCAAATACTTGAACTTGGCTTGACGGAGCCGCCTGTTGCAATTTAACCAGGAGAATAGCCCCACACTGCAAACCCCTCCCAATCTTGCAGTCCAGGCAGGCCTAAAGCAAACAATAATAAAAAAAAAAAAAGTGTTTGAAAGATTTCAAATAGTATTTGAACCCAGGTCTGGTGTGCTGTGTGTGAAATTAAATTTTCCGCATTAAAAAGATAGCGGAAGGAATCTACAGACAGACGGACGGTCTCAAAGTCCTCTCCATCACCGTCTCTCTATTAACGTACTGTGGGGAGGAAGCGTCCATGAGAAACAACAGGGCCCGATCCCAGATGGACTCTAGACACGACGTCCTATACACTTGTGGAGATCTGAGAGGAGCCTATCAGAGGGCAGTGGGTGGAGCTATTACCAGATTGATTGCACCTGTCAAATCTTCTCACATCCCCACAAGTGCAGAGGGTCTAGGGGTCCATTTGGGATTGGGCCAACAACATCCACTAGTCCTAGTGCAGAGGGTCTAGGGGTCCATTTGGGATTGGGCCAACAACATCCACTAGTCCTAGTGCAGAGGGTCTAGGGGGTCCATTTGGGATTGGGCCAACAACATCCACTAGTCCTAGTGCAGAGGGTCTAGGGGTCCATTTGGGATTGGGCCAACAACATCCACTAGTCCTAGTGCAGAGGGTCTAGGGGTCCATTTGGGATTGGGCCAACAACATCCACTAGTCCTAGTGCAGAGGGTCTAGGGGTCCATTTGGGATTGGGCCAACAACATCCACTAGTCCTAGTGCAGAGGGTCTAGGGGTCCATTTGGGATTGGGCCAACAACATCCACTAGTCCTAGTGCAGAGGGTCTAGGGGTCCATTTGGGATTGGGCCAACAACATCCACTAGTCCTAGTGCAGAGGGTCTAGGGGTCCATTTGGGATTGGGCCAACAACATCCACTAGTCCTAGTGCAGAGGGTCTAGGGGTCCATTTGGGATTGGGCCAACAACATCCACTAGTCCTAGTGCAGAGGGTCTAGGGGTCCATTTGGGATTGGGCCAACAACATCCACTAGTCCTAGTGCAGAGGGTCTAGGGGTCCATTTGGGATTGGGCCAACAACATCCACTAGTCCTAGTGCAGAGGGTCTAGGGGTCCATTTGGGATTGGGCCAACAACATCCACTAGTCCTAGTGCAGAGGGTCTAGGGGTCCATTTGGGATTGGGCCAACAACATCCACTAGTCCTAGTGCAGAGAATTTATACAAACCAGCTGTGTATTCTGTTCATACCCAGTACATCATAATACAAAACCAGCTGTGTATTCTGTTCATACCCAGTACATCATAATACAAAACCAGCTGTGTATTCTGTTCATACCCAGTACATCATAATACAAAACCAGCTGTGTATTCTGTTCATCCCCAGTACATCATAATACAAAACCAGCTGTGTATTCTGTTCATACCCAGCAGATCATAATACAAAACCAGCTGTGTATTCTGTTCATACCCAGCAGATCATAATACAAAACCAGCTGTGTATTCTGTTCATACCCAGCACATCATAATACAAAACCAGCTGTGTATTCTGTTCATACCCAGCACATCATAATACAAAACCAGCTGTGTATTCTGTTCATACCCAGCACATCATAATACAAAACCAGCTGTGTATTCTGTTCATACCCAGCACATCATAATACAAAACCAGCTGTGTATTCTGTTCATACCCAGCACATCATAATACAAAACCAGCTGTGTATTCTGTTCATACCCAGTACATCATAATACAAAACCAGCTGTGTATTCTGTTCATACCCAGCACATCATAATACAAAACCAGCTGTGTATTCTGTTCATACCCAGCACATCATAATACAAAACCAGCTGTGTATTCTGTTCATACCCAGTACATCATAATACAAAACCAGCTGTGTATTCTGTTCATACCCAGTACATCATAATACAAAACCAGCTGTGTATTCTGTTCATACCCAGTACATCATAATACAAAACCAGCTGTGTATTCTGTTCATACCCAGTACATCATAATACAAAACCAGCTGTGTATTCTGTTCATACCCAGTACATCATAATACAAAACCAGCTGTGTATTCTGTTCATACCCAGCACATCATTATAGTTAAGGTATTCAGGCTAAGAGATAAATGCATTAAGATACCCCATACAGACAACAACAGAGACCCTCCTTCACTCTTCACTCCCAGAGACGTGACCGGGTCGGCGCCGTCAGTGTATCCTATTCTCTGAAACACGGGGTGAGTCCACAACGACACCCTATTCCATATCTAGTGCACTCCTTTCGCTCTAGTCAAATGTAGTGCACTATAAAGGGGCGAGGGTGGCATTTCAGACGCAGGCAGAGACAGGACACAACACAGTGAGAGGACTAAACACATCTCACCACAAGGCCTTTAACATGTCAATGTCTCTCTTCAGTCCACAGGGTTCAGTCAGGGCAGGAGCCTAGCTTAGCAGGGTTTACCTACTGTACACCCCTTTCACAGTCCCCTTTCGCCTGAGGGTGGTAAGTATAGTTCACGGTCATGTTAAAATCGGGAAAATATGAATGTAACATTTTTCAGTATTTTCTTCCGTTTGGTGCCTTGTGAACACGACCCGGTTCAGTTCCTCTCGATCTGATCGATGTCCAGATCTCCTCCCAGCTGATACACATCCTTCCTGGTGCCAGTGGCTGCCCCTGCTGTCACGTCATCGCAGACCGCGGAGCTCAGCCAATCCAGCTCCTCGATGGAGGTGGCTGGATCCTCCTCCCCAGAGACACTAGTGATGACTCCGCCCTCTTTGGAGCTGGCGGTTGGATCGTCCAATCCCTGATTGCCTGCAGAGGCGAAGTCAGTCTCACATTGGTCAGTGGTCCTCTGAGGGGGCGGGCCCTGGGTTGATTGATAGCTGGTGTCCCCAGTGATCCCAGGGCAGCTGAGGCTTTGGAAATTCCGACGTTTCTGTGGATAAAAAAATAAACACGTTTTTTGTTTAGTATATTTATTTTACTAAAGCAAACAGGGACGGGGGTAGAGCAGAGAGAGGGCTCCACAACTTACAGCATACTGAACAGCCATACTCAGTCAGTTTGGTTTCCATGGAGATGGAATATTTGGCATCTTGGCATTTTCCTTGGTCTGCAGTCCAGCACATGATAAAAGTCCTCTCTCCCTCAGTCTCGTTCTCCCCCTCTATCTCCTTTCTCTACGTCTCCCTACGTCCCTCTCCCTACGTCTCCTTCCGTCTCTCTATGTCTCTCTATGTCTCCCTCCCTCTCCCTCCCTCTCCGTCTCCCTCCCTCCCTCTCCCTCTACGTCTCCCTCCCTACGTCTCCCTCTCCCTCCCTACGTCTCCCTCCCTCTCCCTCCCTACGTCTCCCTCCCTCTCCCTCCCTACGTCTCCCTCCCTCTCCCTCCCTACGTCTCCCTCCCTACGTCTCCCTCTCCCTCCCTACGTCTCCCTCCCTACGTCTCCCTCCCTCTCCCTCCCTACGTCTCCCTCCCTCTCTCTCCAAGTCTCCCTCCCTACGTCTCCCTCCCTCCCTCTCCCTCCCTACGTCCCCCCTCTCCCTCTCTACGTCTCCCTCCCTCTCCCTACGTCTCCCTCCCTCTCTACGTCTCCCTCCCTCTCTCGTCTCCCTCCCTCTCCCTCTCTCCCTCTCCCTCCCTACGTCTCCCTCTCTACGACTCCCTCCCTCTCTACGTCTCCCTCCGTCTCCCTCCCTCTCCCTCCCTACGTCTCCCTCCCTCTCCCTCTCCCTCCCTCCCTCCCTCCCTACGTCTCCCTCCCTCTCCCTCCCTACGTCTCCCTCCCTCTCCCTCCCTCCCTCCCTCTCCCTCCCTCCCTACCTCTCCCTCCCTACGTCTCCCTCCCTCCCTCTACGTCTCCCGCCCATCTAAACAGTATGTTTTCTAGAATAATGTTGATGGCTATTTTAGAACATGCTATTACAAAGTATGTGAAGTATGAATGAAAACTAAAAAAATTGTTTGTTTTTTAGATAGTCATTCATTTCCATCCAAATAGGGCCTCTTTGAGACGGCTCTTGAACTATAACTACACCTGACTGCATTAAGCAGACAAAGCCGCAAAAACAGGTTACATCCTGAAACCTTTTCACTAAGCAACTACACATTTGTATCTATTAGGAGCACACCTCTCCATGTGTATACAGACCCTTATGTAGCCTCTCCATGTGTATACAGACCCTTATGTAGCCTCTCCATGTGTACACAGACCCTTATGTAGCCTCTCCATGTGTACACAGACCCTTATGTAGCCTCTCTGTGTGTACACAGACCCTTATGTAGCCTCTCCATGTGTATACAGACCCTTATGTAGCCTCTCCATGTGTATACAGACCCTTATGTAGCCTCTCCATGTGTATACAGACCCTTATGTAGCCTCTCCATGTGTACACATACCCTTATGTAGCCTCTCCATGTGTACACAGACCCTTATGTAGCCTCTCCATGTGTACACAGACCCTTATGTAGCCTCTCCATGTGTACACAGACCCTTATGTAGCCTCTCCATGTGTACACAGACCCTTATGTAGCCACCAAACCATTGAGAGAGTACAGACGACAGAGTCATCTAGGATTTCTTAGAAACAGACTAAAAGTAGCCGGCTGGGCTGATCACGGAACTCCCAGAACATGTGATGTTGTCGTGGTAACGACCGGCATGTTAACAGATACTTTTTGAAGCAAGCTGGGTGAACGGCTGCACTGATCGTTATCCTTTAGGTATCATGCTACGGCCTGACCTTTTGACCCTCTGGCTGTAGGATGACAAAGGCTGTACTGAATGTCTTGCAGTAGTAGTCCTATATAAGCCTGCTAATTGTCATGAATTACAACGACGTAAACCCACCCTATGAAACCAGCCTGCCCCATATACTAATTTCAGCAAATCAGATTGATGATTTTCCCTTTAACTAGTCTTCTAAATACTAGACTAGTAACCATTAACCAGGTTCCTAACTCCACCCCTTGCTTAGTTGGTAGAGCATGGCTCTTGCAACACCAGGATAGTGGGTTCAATTCCCGGGTCCACTCGTATGTCGCTTTGGATAAATGTCTGCTAAATGGCAAATATTCTCACTATATTATTCCCCTACTAACCTGTGTCATCTTGGCAAGGTCCAGAGAAGGCCTCTGTCTGTGTGAGTCAGCTGGTCTCCTCCGCTTCACACTCATCTTCTTGTCGTTGAGGACGCAGGGCTGAGAGCGGCTCCGGGCCAGCCCACCCTTCCCAGCACGGCGCTCCATCTCTGGGGTGGAGTCTGGGGAGCTCAGGGGCGACGCCGGGCCTCCCTGGATCTCTGGGAGGCAGATCTGTCCGTGAGAGAGGTAGAGGAAGGGCCTGGGGGGCTCTGAGGACAGGGAGGAGTAGGAGGTGGGGGCCAGGCCGCTGAAGGAGGAAGGGCAGGGGAGGCATTTCTCCTGGGTGAAGCCAGGGAGATCCAGGGAGAGGGTGTTGGAGCGAGCTGGCAGGCTGAAGCTGGCACTACGCTGCATGGCAGGGAACCCTAGCTGCTGAGAGCGTGTCCCTCCTGTTGCAACTCCTCTCTGGACACTTCCTCCACTGTGGCATCGCCTCTTCGCCACAGACGTCCACACCCGGGACCCCTGGGGCCTCCAGGCCGACCGACAGCCTCCCAGGTCCTCTGAGCAGGAGAGGGAGCGGCACTGGCGCTTGGAGGGTGGAGCGGCGGAGGGTGAGGAGGCTGCAGCGGCTGACGCCTCACCCAGGCTCAGATCCTGTAGCAGGCTGGTGATGGTGCCTGGGGCGGGGATGGGGACCAGTCCGGTGGAGGTGATGCTGGTGGGACCCTGTCCTGCGTCTCTGCCCCCCCAGCGGACTGGGCACTGGTAGTAGTGGTGAGGTAGAACCTCAGAGGGCAGGACATCCCACAGGTTCTCCAGGCTGCTGGACTCCACCGAGGGTCTCTGGTGATGCAGGGCTCCACAGCCCCCCCGGGCCAGACCCATGCCCACGTCACGCCACCTGCTGCCGGTCTCTGAAACACAGTAATAAAGATGGAAATAGTCAGGAGGAACGAAGGGGAACATATAGCCTACAACACAACATGGAAATAGTCAGGGGGAAAGAAGGGGAACATACAGTGCATTCAGAAAGTATTCAGACTCCTTTATTTTTTCCACATTTTGTTACGTTACAGCCTTATTCTAAAAAGGATTAAATTGTTTTTTTCCCCCTCATCAAGCTCATACAATAAATGACAATGAAAAAAATGAAGTATTACATTTACATAAGTATTCAGACCCTTTACTCAGTACTTTGTTGAAGCACCTTTGGCAGCGATTACAGCATCGAGTCTTCTTGGATATGACGCTACAAGCTTGGCACACCTGTATTTGGGGAGTTTCTCCCATTCTTCTCTGCAGATCCTCTTAAGCTCTGTCAGGTTGGATGGGGAGCATCGCTGCTCAGCTATTTTCAGGTCTCTCCAGAGATGTTTGATCGGGTTCAAGTCCGGGCTCTGGCTGGGCCACTCAAGGACATTTTAGAGACTTTTCCCGAAGCCACTCCTGCCTTGTCTTGGCTGTGTGCTTAGGGTCGTTGTCCTGTAGGAAGGTGAACCTTCGCCCCAGTTGGAGGTCCTGAGCGCTCTGGAGCAGGTTTTCATCAAGGATCTCTCTGTACTTTGCTCCGTTCATATTTCCCTCGATCCTGACTAGTCTCCCAGTCCCTGCTGCTGAAAAACATCCCCACAGCATGATGCTGCCACCACCATGCTTCACCGTAGGGATGGTACCAGATTTCCTCCAGACATGACGCTTGGCATTCAGGCCAAAGAGTTCAATATTGGTTTCATCAGACCAGAGAATCTTGTTTCTCATGGTCTGAGAGTCCTTTAGGTGCCTTTTGGCAAACTCCAAGCAGGCTTCCGTCTGGCCACTCTACCATAAAGGCCTGATTGGTGGAGATGCAGCGATGGTTGTCCTTCTGGAAGGTTCTCCCATCTCCCCAGAGGAACTCTGTCAGAGTGACCATCGGGTTCTTGGTCACCTCCCTGACCAAGGCCCTTCTCCCCCAATTGCTCAGTTTGCCCGGGCGGCCAGCTATAGGAAGAGTCTTGGTGATTCCAGACTTCTTCCATTTATGAATGATGGAGGCCACTGTGTTCTTGGGGAACTTCAATGCTGCAGAAATGTTTTGGTACCCTTCCCCAGATCTGTGCCTCGACACAATCCTGTCTCTGAGCTCTACGGACAATTCCGTCGACCTCATGGCTTGGGTTTTGCTCTGACATGCACTGTCAATTGTGGGACCTTATATAGACAGATGTGTGCCTTTCCAAATCATGTCCAATCAATTGAATTTACCACAGGTGGACTCCAATCAAGTTGTAGAAACATCTCAAGGATGATCCAGCAGCGTTCGATTGAAGAGCATGCATTTAGTTTTACTAGTGTTTAAGAGCAGTTGGAGGCTACTGAAGGAGTGTTGTATGGCATTGAAGCTCGTTTGGAGGTTTGTTAACACAGTGTCCAATGAAGGGCTAGATGTATACAAAATGGTGTCTGCGTAGAGGTGGATCTGAGCGTCACCAGCAGCAAGAGCGACATCATTGATATACACGGAGAAAAGAGTCGGCCCAAGAATTGAACCCTGTGGCACCCCCCATATAGACTGCCATAGGTCCAGACAACAGGCCCTCCGATTTGACACATTGAACTCTATCTGAGAAGTAGTTGGTGAACCAGGCGAGGCAGTCATTTGAGAAACCAAGGCTATTTAGTCTGCCAATAAGAATGCGGTGGTTGACAGTGTCGAAAGCCTTGGCCAGGTCAATGAAGACGGCTGCACAGTACTGTCTATTATCGATCGCGGTTATAATATCGTTTAGGACCTTGAGCGTGGCTGAAGTGCACCCATGACCAGCTCGGAAACTGGATTGCGTAGCGGAGAAGGTACGGTGGGATTCGAAATGGTCGGTGATCTGTTTGTTAACTTGGCTTTCAAATACTTTCGAAAGGCAGGGGAGGATGGATATAGGTCTGTAACAGTTTGGATCTAGAGTGTCACCCCCTTTGAAGAGGGGGATGACCGCGGCAGCTTTCCAATCTCTGGGGATCTCAGACATTACGAAAGACAGGTTGAACAGGCTAGTAATAGGGGTTGCGACAATTTCAGCGGCTAGTTTTAGAAAGGGTCCAGATTGTCTAGCCCAGCTGATTTGTAGGGGTCCAGATTTTGCAGCTCTTTCAGAACATCAGCTGTATGAATTTGTGTGAAGGAGAAGCGGGGGGGGCATGGGCAAGTTGCAGCGGAGGGTGCAGAGTTGGTGGCCGGGGTAGCGGTAGCCAGGTGGAAAGCATGGCCAGCCGTAGCAAAATGCTTGTTGAAATTCTCCATTATTGTAGATTTATCAGTGGAGACAGTGTTTCCTAGCCTCATTGCAGTGGGCAGCTGGGAGGAAGTGCTCTTATTCTCCATGGACTTTACAGTGTCCCAAAACTTTTTGGAGTTAGTGCTACAGGATGCACATTTCTGTTTGAAAAAGTTAGCCTTTGCTTTCCTGACTGCTTGTGTATATTGGTTCCTAACTTCCCTGAAAAATTGCATATCGCTGGGGCTATTTGATGCTAATGCAGTACGCCACAGGATGTTTTTGTGCTGGTCAAGGGCAGTCAAGTCTGAGGAGAACCAGGGCTATATCTGTTCTTAGTTCTGTATTTTTTGAATGGGGCATGTTTATTTAAGATTGAGAGGAAATTACTTTTAAAGAACAACCAGGCATCCTCTACTGACAGAATGAGATCTATATCCATCCAGGATACCTGGGCCAGGTCAATTAGGAAGGCCTGCTCGCTAAAGTGTTTTAGGGAGCGTTTACTCCAACCCTGTTCCTGGAAAGCTACCATCCCGTAGGTTAACACCAACCCTAATCTAGCACACCTGATTCTAATAATTCACTGGGTGATCAAACTGAAATCAGGTTTATATAAAAATATAACGAACAGCTGACTGGAGACGGGATGGCCGGCATTCGTACAGTTGAGTCCGTTTCTGCGGTAACATGGACAACTAGCAAACAAGTCTTCAGTTGCCTAGGCAACGCCCCCACAATGCAGCAGCAGCACACACAGAAATATAATGAATAGAACAGGCTAGGGAACCTCTAACCCTGGTAATTTGACTGGTAAACTCAGGGGTACACTCGCAAGGGCTTCCTGGTATTGTGATGCAATCATTTCCATGGTAATGTAGAATATTAACTCAGATGCTAACTGATGTGGCTCATGTAGAGGAATTGGATTTGTTGTGATGTCATGAGTTGAATCAACAAATGACTAGTAGTGCTGTCACGATACCAGAATTTTGATACCGATACCAGATTTAGTATCACGATACTCGATTCCAAAACGATGCCACGGCAACAAAAAAAAGGCGTATTAGCCAGTCATAGAATGGCACTTGATCCAGACAGATAAACTCAGCTACTGCTCTGTTCAATCATTGGGCATATTTTGAGTTCAATATCATTACATTTGAACCTGTATATAAATTGTTTAGAGACAGCTATGTATAGATTAATTAATCAATTACACAAATCATCCAATAACATTTGACTTAGTTTTTAACCGGATCTAACTACAAAACATAAATGGTAATAATTTATTTCAAAATGGTAAATCTATTGATAAACTGGTTAAATCAAGATGTAGCCTAGGTCTATTCCCAATACAGGTGAATGCATATTATTCAATAGGAGTGTGTACATGCATTGAGTTACTGCGCTTGTTTTTGCTGATTTCATGGGGGCAACGCATGAAAAACAATCCCTTCCATTTATACTGAACAAAAATATAAAATGTATCATGAGCTGGGAAAAATAAATCCCAGAAAAATGTTCCATACGCACAAAAAGCTTTTACATCCCTGTTAGTGAGCTTTTCTCCTTTGACAAGATAATCCATCCACCTGACAGGTGTGGCATATCAAGAAGCTGATTAAAACAGCATGATCATTACACAGGTGCACCTTGTGCTGGGGACAATGAAAGGCCACTAAAATGTGCACACAACACCACAGATGTTTTGAGGAAGTGTGCAATTGGCATGCTGACTGCAGGAATGTTCCCCAGAGCTGTTGCCAGATAATTTAAATGTTCATTTCTCCACCATAAGCCGCCTCCAACGTTGTTTAAAATAATTTGGCAGTACATCCAACCGGCCTCACGACCACAAGAACAGACAAAATGCATTCTGGGAACGTTCTTGCAACATCACCGAATGTTTAATACAAATATTGTAAAATCAACAGCATGACTGGACAGTGTTTGTGTTGAGAACATTTGCCGCAACCTAACGAACGTTCTGCCAACTTTCACAGAACCCATTTTGGTTTGCTGGGAAAACATTACCGGTACATTGGCGTTAGTGTTATTACATTACCTGGAAACCAAATGAGAACTTTTGGGGAATGTTCTGTGGGGGTTATTACAGAGGTTGTGCACAACATTTTTGTGCACGTTAGGAGAATATCCAAAGGATATTTCATTTAAAACATTTATTTTAAAGTATTTTGTTATCAAAAACATTGTTTGAATGTTTATGGGATGTTGTCATCCTAATGTTAGATAAAAACCTAACTAGAACTTAAATGGGAATCTTCGGTAATGTTCTGGGAATGTTCCCGGTTTGCTGGGTCATCTTATATCTAAGAACATTATTTCTATAAAGAAAATAAATACAAACTTTCTACTGTACACATTGACAAGAAATGACAGGTGGCACATTGCCATGGATCATCTCTTCTCTCATTTTTTAAAAAAGTTTATAGAAAGGAGAAAGCTTCAGGCATGTGGGCCTTGTGCCTACAGAAACATTCTCTCTTTCTCCCTCATCAGAGTGGAGTAGAGGCTTGGCTGGCTGGCTGGCTGGCAGGCAGGCAGGCTGGCGAGCCGAAACAACAGAAATAGCAGCTCCTGGTTTGTTGGCACCGTCTTAAACTGGGGAGAACTACTGAGCTCTACTGCTCGCTCTTCAGCTCTAGGTAACTTCTGTGTCTTCTGTGTCAGCCTCCCTCTGCATTGAAGAATGGTACCACTAGGAGTATGGTACCACTACAAGTAGTGTAGTATAGCACCAATATTAGTTTGGTAATACTGAGTACGGTACCACTATGAGCATAGTACCATTAGATTGTCATTTAGCAGACGCTCTTATCCAGAGAGACTTTACAGTTAGTGAGTGCATACATTTATTTATTTATTTATTTCCCCCCCCCATACCACTGAGTATGGTACCACTATGAGTATGGTACAGGCTTATGTAAGACAGACCACAAGGACATTTCAACATGTAAACAACATTGGTGGACATCAGTGGAGGCTCCTCAGAGGAGGAAGGGGAGGACCATCCTCCTCAGTGAATTTCATAGAAATACAAAATGTATCCTTTTTAGATAAAACTCTACTAAACATAATCACGTCACCAAATAATTGATTAAAATACACCGTTTTGCAGTGAAGGTCTACAGTAGCCTCAGCAGCACTCTGTAGGGTAGCACCATGGTGTAGCCGGAGGACAGCTAGCTTCCGTCCTCCTCTGGGTACATTGACATCAATACAAAAACTTAAGAGGCTCATGGTTCTCACACCCTGCCATAGACTTACAGTATTATGCCAACTTCCGGAGGACGTCCTCCAACCTATCAGAGCTCTTGCAGCAACATGTTGTCCACCCAATCAAAGGATCAGATAATTAATCTAGTACTGAAAGCATTAGCTACAGCTAGCTAGCACTGCGGTGCAGAAAATGTGATGAGTAGTTTACTCAAAGAGAGAGAAAGACAATAGTTGAACAGTTTTGAACAAATTAATTTATTCCAAAATGAAGAAGAAGCAAGAGAGTTTTTTTTTCCACTTTCAGTTTCACTTACTTAGCTAGCAAATGCAGCTAGCTAGTTTAGCCTACTCAAACGCCCTGCTCAAACAGAGGGCTGCTATGTTAGCTAGCTGGCTATGACTATTCAACACAACACTGGAACTCTTCCAAGTCAAGGTAAGTTTTTGGTTTTACAAATGTATTGCCACCGGGGCCCGCTGGTGTAAGTTCTAAACTGCTTGCTGACTGTACACTGTACTGCATGATTGTAGCGGGTTTACTAACGCGTTAGTTCTAGTAGCTATTTTTGACTGATGTTAGCTAATATGGTGACAACGATGTAGGCTGTGTGTAGCGGTTATGATATGAAGGTTTGGCTTGGAAAGGTTTTTTCACCTGGTCACATACAGCTGATGTGTTGTGCATTGAAGTCCACAAACGAAGGGAAAAGGTGAGAGGAGGAGAGCGCACAGATGCAAGAAAGACGTGAACGTGGCTGCTATGAAAGTGAACTGTGTTTATGCGTGATCAGGGGTGTGTTCATTCCGCCGATTCTGTTGAAAAACAAAAAAGCGAATGGAAAGAAACAGGGATAAACACGCCTGAATTTGTCCAATAGAAAACTCTCGTTTGCAGCGGTTGAACTAATGATTACACCCTAGATTACATTTACATTTAGCAGACGCTCTTTAGCAGACGCTCTTATCCAGAGCGACTTACAAATTGGCGCATTCAACTAGATGCAGGCAAGAGGGTGCAAGGCGGTACTGAATGCGTCACGGTCTGTCGATGTGTCACTGTCACCTCAAGATTCTCTCTCGACCTTTGTGCACCTACGTTGTAAACTTTCATTTATATAGACTAGGTTGTAACAACCTCATGATGGGTACAGGGAACATTAGAGTATCATGTAGTAGCCTAAACCTATCCATGTTACATTGAGCTGGGTGAATGGAATATGAATGACAGTCATCCAATATGCTGTAATAGAAATAAGGCCATGATCATGAAGAAAGAAAATGGTCCTCCCTCATCTTAAACGACACTGACCGCCACTGGTATGGTACCACTATGAGTATGGTACCACTGAGTATGGTAACGCTGAGTATGGTATCACTATGAGTATGGTAGTATGGTACCACTATGAGTATGGTACCACTATGAGTATGGTAGTATGGTAACACTGAGTATGGTATCACTATGAGTATGGTATCACTATGAGTATGGTAGTATGGTAACACTGATTATGGTATCACTATGAGTATGGTAGTATGGTATCACTATGAGTATGGTAGTATGGTACCACTATGAGTATGGTATCACTATGAGTATGGTAGTATGGTATCACTATGAGTATGGTAGTATGGTACCACTATGAGTATGGTAGTATGGTACCACTATGAGTATGGTACCACTATGAGTATGGTAGTATGGTACCACTATGAGTATGGTACCACTATGAGTATGGTAGTATGGTAACACTGAGTATGGTATCACTATGAGTATGGTATCACTATGAGTATGGTAGTATGGTAACACTGATTATGGTATCACTATGAGTATGGTAGTATGGTATCACTATGAGTATGGTAGTATGGTACCACTATGAGTATGGTATCACTATGAGTATGGTAGTATGGTATCACTATGAGTATGGTAGTATGGTACCACTATGAGTATGGTAGTATGGTACCACTATGAGTATGGTATCACTATGAGTATGGTACCACTATGAGTATGGTAGTATGGTACCACTGTGAGTATGGTACCACTATGAGTATGGTACCACTATGAGTATGGTAGTATGGTACCACTATGAGTATGGTACCACTATGAGTATGGTACCACTATGAGTATGGTAGTATGGTAACACTATGAGTATGGTACCACTATGAGTATGGTAGTATGGTAACACTGAGTATGGTATCACTATGAGTATGGTAGTATGGTAACACTGAGTATGGTACCACTATGAGTATGGTAGTATGGTAACATGGAGCGGTTGTCGGGAGAGGTTGTGTTTTCTCTAGCAGGAGGTAAGCTTGGCTTCTTATATGGTGTTGAGTAAAGCTTAAACCATGTATTTAGATTGTAGGTAGGTATTGTAGTTAGGTATTATAGGTAGTTTACTTAGGTAGTTATTGTAGGTTATTGTAGGTAATTATTGTAGGTAAGTATTGTATTCGGCGGACCCCGGCGAAGCACGAGGCTAGCTTACCCACTACTTGGACCAACAAAGCTAGCTAGCTAGCTAGCTAGCGGGTAGCTACTGGTAACTTTTAGCAACTGTGGTTAGTTGTTTCCAATGTTATTTCACGCTTAAGAGTACCTGTGATTGAGCCAGCTAGCTGCCTACCATTCAGCTGTTTTTCTAACCTCATTATCCGAGGCATTAACGTTAGGTGGTTGGTAGCTGCTGTACTTAATTACAGCTACTGATTGCAGTCTGCCACCCAGACAGCTGGCGTCGGGTAAGTTTGGCTTTATACATAGCTTGGGCTTTGTCGAGAAAGGCTTAAACTATGTATTTAGATTGTAGTTAGGTATTATAGGTAGGCATCGTGGGCTGTATATTATTAGGTATTATAGGTAGGCATCGTGGGCTGTTGTGGGTAGTTGTTGTATGTAGTTATTGTAGGTTACTTTTGTATTCGGCGGTGCCGGGTGTAGCACGAAGCTAGCTAGCTAACTCACCTCATGGATTAGCTGGCGAGTAGCTATTAGCAACGGTAGCAACTAAAAACAATATCCTTTTAGCCAGCTACATTCGTCACAGCGACGCCGTTTTCAAACAAAGTCAACACAGCAGCCATTGCTAGCTAGCCAACACTACCAGCTAGCTGTACTGTTGTAGCTAAATACAATATATTTGTGCTAGCTAGCCAACGTTTAATTATTGCTGCGTTATGAAAGAACTAGACACGGACACGAATTATCTGTTTAGTGTGTTCACACACCATTGGTAGTTTGTTGTAACCAAGTATTGGTGCTAAACTGTGTGTTATTAGATGCTAGCATGCTAGTTAGCTATGGCGTCATAGTTAGCTAGCTGAATAAAGTAAGTTGAGTCTATTCATTGAAACATTGAACCGCTGTAGTTTACAACAATTCTAATTTCTAAAGTGGAAGTTGGGAGAGTTTTATTCGGGTGGTTCAGTGAAACAATTATAGTTTCTGAGGTGGAAGTTGGGAGAGTTATATTTTTTGGTGAGGGAGGCCCTGCTCTCTCCTTTCCCAGATGTTTAGTTCATTTCATTCCGATCTCCTCTGCATTATTGTAGCCATCTGTTACAGCCTGTCAACTATGCCTCTGCCTATCCCTGTTCTCTCCTCTCCGCACAGGCTACACAAACGCCTCACACCGCGTGGCTGCTGCCTCTCTAACCTGGTGGTCCCTGCACGCACCACACACCTGGAGTTCCAGGTCTCAGGCAGCCTCTGGAACTGCCGTTCTGCCGCCAACAAGGCTGACTTCATCCCAGCCTATGCTACCCTCCAGTCCCTCGACTTCCTGGCGCTGACGGAAACATGGATTACCACTGAAAACACTGCTACTCCTACTGCTCTCTCCTCGTCTGACCATGTGTTCTCGCATACCCGAGAGCATCTGGTCAGAGGGGTGGTGGCACAGGAATCCTCATCTCTCCCAAGTGGTCATTCTCAATTTTTCTCCTAACCCATCTGTCTATCTCCTCATTTGAATTCCACGCTGTGACAGTCACTAGCCCATTTAAGCTTAATATCCTTGTCATCTATCGCCCTCCAGGTTCCCTTGGAGAGTTCATCAATGAGCTTGACGCCTTGATAAGTTCCTTTCCTGAGGATGGCTCACCCTTCACAGTTTTGGGGGATTTCAACCTCCCTACGTCTACATTTGACTCATTTCTCTCTGCCTCCTTCTTTCCACTCCTCTCCTCTTTTGACCTCACCCTCTCACCGTCCCCCCTACTCACAAGGCAGGCAATACGCTTGACTTCATCTTTACTAGATGTTGCTCTTCTACTAATCTCACTGCAACTCCCTCCATGTCTCCGACCACTACTTTGTATCCTTTTCTCTCTGGCTCTCCTCCAACACTACTCACTCTGCCCCTACACAGATGGTAACGCGCCGCCGCAACCTTCGCTCTCTCTCTCCCACTACTCTCTCCTCTTCCATCCTATCATCTCTTCCCTCTGCTCAATCCTTCTCCCTCCTATCTCCTGATTCTGCCTCCTCAACCCTCCTCTCCTCCCTTTCTGCATCCTTTGACTCCCTGTGTCCCCTATCCTCCCGGCCGGCTCGGTCCTCCCCTCCAGCTCCGTGGCTTGATGACTCATTGCGAGCTCACAGAACAGAGCTCCGGGCAGCTGAGCGGAAATGGAAGAAAACTAAACTCCCTGCCGACCTGGCATCTTTTCACTCCCTCCTCTCTACATTTTCTTCATCTGTTTCTGCTGCTAAGGCCACTTTCTACCACTCTAAATTCCAAGCATCTGCCTCTAACCCTAGGGAAGCTCTTTGCCACATTCTCCTCACTGCTGAATCCTCCCCCCCTCCTCCCTCACTGTGGATGACTTCGTCAACCACTTTGAAAAGAAGGTTGACGACATCCGATCCTCGTTTGTTAAGTCTAATGACACTGCTGGTCCTGCTCACACTGCCCTACCCTATGCTTTGACTTCTTTCTCCCCTCTCTCCAGATAAAATCTTGCGACTAGTGACTGCAGGCCGCCCAACAACCTGCCCGCTTGACCCCATCCCCTCCTCTCTTCTCCAGACCATCTCCGGTGACCTTCTCCCCTACCTCACCTCGCTGATCAACTCATCCTTGACCGCTGGCTATGTCCCTTCAGTCTTCAAGAGAGCGAGAGTTGCACCCCTTCTCAAAAAACCAACACTCGATCCCACTGATGTCAACAACTACAGACCAGTAACCCTTCTTTCTTTTCTTTCCAAAACTATTGAGCGTGCCGTCTTTAGCCAACTCTCTTGCCATCTCTCTCAGAATGACCTTCTTGATCCAAACCAGTCAGGTTTCAGGACTGGTCATTCAACTGAGACTGCTCTTCTCTGTGTCACGGAGGCTCTCCGCACTGCTAAAGCTAACTCTCTCTCCCTCTGCTCTTGTCCTTCTAGACCTGTCTGCTGCCTTTGATACTGTGAACCATCAGATCCTCCTCTCCACCCTCTCCGAGCTGGGCATCTCCGGCGCGGCTCACTCCTGGATTGCGTCCTACCTGACCGGTCGCTCCTACCAAGTGGCGTGGCGAGAAGCTGTCTCCGCACCACGTGCTCTCACCACTGGTGTCCCCCAGGGCTCAGTTCTAGGCCCTCTCCTTTTCTCCCCTATACACCAAGTCACTTGGCTCTGTCATATCCTCACATGGCCTCTCCTATCATTGCTACGCTGACGATACACAACTAATCTTCTCCTTTCCCCCTTCTGATAACCAGGTGGCGAATCGCATCTCTGCATGTCTGGCAGACATATCAGTATGGATGACGGATCACCACCTCAAGCTGAACCCTGGCAAGACGGAGCTGCTCTTCCTCCCGGGGAAGGACTGCCCGTTCCATGATCTCGCCATCACGGTTGACAACTCCGTTGTGTCCTCCTCCCAGAGTGCGAAGAGCCTTGGAGTGACCCTGGACAACACCCTGTCGTTCTCCGCTAACATCAAGGCGGTGACCCGATCCTGCAGGTTCATGCTCTACAACATTCGGAGAGTACGACCCTGCCTTACACAGGAAGCGGCACAGGTCCTAATCCAGGCACTTGTCATCTCCCGTCTGGATTACTGCAACTCGCTGTTGGCTGGGCTCCCTGCCTGTGCCATTAAACCCCTACAACTCATCCAGAATGCCGCAGCCCGTCTGGTGTTCAACCTTCCCAAGTTCTCTCACGTCACCCCCCTCCTCCGCACACTCCACTGGCTTCCAGTTGATGCTCGCATCCGTTACAAGACCATGGTGCTTGCCTATGGAGCAGTGAGGGGAACGGCACCTCCGTACCTTCAGGCTCTGATCAGTCCCTACACCCAAACGAGGGCATTGCGTTCATCCACCTCTGGCCTGCTGGCTCCCCTTCCTCTGCGGAAGCATAGTTCCCGCCCAGTCAAAACTGTTCGCTGCTCTGGCACCCCAATGGTGGAACAAGCTCCCTCACGACGCCAGGACAGCGGAGTCACTCACCACCTTCCGGAGACATTTGAAACCCCACCTCTTTAAGGAATACCTGGGATAGGATAAAGTAATCCTTCTACCCCCCCCCCCCAAAAAAAAAAAAAAAATTGGAATATTTTTTTTATTATTGAAAAGTGGTTAACCCACTGGCTATAGGGTGAATGCACCAATTTGTAAATCGCTCTGGATAAGAGCGTCTGCTAAATGACGTAAATGTAAATGTAACGCTGAGTATTGCAGTATTGTATGGTAACACTCCATTCTGCTGTTCTGTGGTAACTATGAGTATTGAGTCATCAGTCTGTCAACACAGCTGATGAGGGAACAGAAGAGCTCAATGTCTTACTAAGCCACAGCAATAATTCCAACTAAATCCATTATTAGGCTAAACTCAGAGCTGTTATTTGGCCTTGTGTCAATTTCCCATCAGAAACATCTCATTCTCATTAAGCCAGCCTTGTTATCAGTGTTGAATCAGTCAGTCAGGGCTGGTGTTGTTCAAACAGACACTGAGCCCAAGGCTGTTGTTGTCAAAGTCTATCTCCTGAATACGTAGGCCTAGTACCGGTCAGGTAGTTCAACACGCCTTCTCCATTGAACAACAGAAAGTGAAATTCCGGTAGTAGGCGAGGCTACCTCCCCGTTTCACTTCTTAAAACATGTTTTGGCCCTTCTGAACACCAGCCAGGCAGACTGGTTGTTCTTTACCAATACGGTTCTCCACTCCTAGAGCACTACCGCCATTAGGCCTAGTCCATGGGCCAGACTCCACTCCTAGAGCACTACAGTCATTAGGCCTAGTCCATGGGCCAGACTCCACTCCTAGAGCACTACAGTCATTAGGCCTAGTCCATGGGCCAGACTCCACTCCTAGAGCACTACAGTCATTAGGCCTAGTCCATGGGCCAGACTCCACTCCTAGAGCACTACCGCCATTAGGCCTAGTCCATGGGCCAGACTCCACTCCTAGAGCGCTACAGTCATTAGGCCTAGTCCATGGGCCAGACTCCACTCCTAGAGCACTACCGCCATTAGGCCTAGTCCATGGGCCAGACTCCACTCCTAGAGCGCTACAGTCATTAGGCCTAGTCCATGGGCCAGACTCCACTCCTAGAGCGCTACAGTCATTAGGCCTAGTCCATGGGCCAGACTCCACTCCTAGAGCACTACAGTCATTAGGCCTAGTCCATGGGCCAGACTCCACTCCTAGAGCGCTAGTCATTAGGCCTAGTCCATGGGCCAGACTCCACTCCTAGAGCACTACAGTCATTAGGCCTAGTCCATGGGCCAGACTCCACTCCTAGAGCACTAGTCATTAGGCCTAGTCCATGGGCCAGACTCCACTCCTAGAGCACTACAGTCATTAGGCCTAGTCCATGGGCCAGACTCCACTCCTAGAGCACTACAGTTATTAGGCCTAGTCCATGGGCCAGACTCCACTCCTAGAGCACTACAGTCATTAGGCCTAGTCCATGGGCCAGACTCCACTCCTAGAGCGCTACAGCCATTAGGCCTAGTCCATGGGCCAGACTCCACTCCTAGAGCGCTAGTCATTAGGCCTAGTCCATGGGCCAGACTCCACTCCTAGAGCACTACAGTCATTAGGCCTAGTCCATGGGCCAGACTCCACTCCTAGAGCGCTACAGTCATTAGGCCTAGTCCATGGGCCAGACTCCACTCCTAGAGAGCTACAGTCATTAGGCCAGACTCCACTCCTAGAGCACTACTGTCATTAGGCCTAGTCCATGGGCCAGACTCCACTCCTAGAGCACTACAGTCATTAGGCCTAGTCCATGGGCCAGACTCCACTCCTAGAGAGCTACAGTCATTAGGCCAGACTCCACTCCTAGAGCGCTACAGTCATTAGGCCTAGTCCATGGGCCAGACTCCACTCCTAGAGCACTACCGCCATTAGGCCTAGTCCATGGGCCAGACTCCACTCCTAGAGCACTACAGTCATTAGGCCTAGTCCATGGGCCAGACTCCACTCCTAGAGCGCTACAGCCATTAGGCCTAGTCCATGGGCCAGACTCCACTCCTAGAGCGCTACAGTCATTAGGCCTAGTCCATGGGCCAGACTCCACTCCTAGAGCACTACAGTCATTAGGCCTAGTCCATGGGCCAGACTCCACTCCTAGAGCGCTAGTCATTAGGCCTAGTCCATGGGCCAGACTCCACTCCTAGAGCACTACAGTCATTAGGCCTAGTCCATGGGCCAGACTCCACTCCTAGAGCACTAGTCATTAGGCCTAGTCCATGGGCCAGACTCCACTCCTAGAGCACTACAGTCATTAGGCCTAGTCCATGGGCCAGACTCCACTCCTAGAGCACTACAGTTATTAGGCCTAGTCCATGGGCCAGACTCCACTCCTAGAGCACTACCGCCATTAGGCCTAGTCCATGGGCCAGACTCCACTCCTAGAGCACTACAGTCATTAGGCCTAGTCCATGGGCCAGACTCCACTCCTAGAGCGCTACAGCCATTAGGCCTAGTCCATGGGCCAGACTCCACTCCTAGAGCGCTAGTCATTAGGCCTAGTCCATGGGCCAGACTCCACTCCTAGAGCGCTACAGCCATTAGGCCTAGTCCATGGGCCAGACTCCACTCCTAGAGCACTACAGCCATTAGGCCTAGTCCATGGGCCAGACTCCACTCCTAGAGCGCTACAGCCATTAGGCCTAGTCCACAGGACAGACTCCACTCCTAGAGCACTACAGCCATTAGGCCTAGTCCATGGGCCAGACTCCACTCCTAGAGCACTACAGTCATTAGGCCTAGTCCATGGGCCAGACTCCACTCCTAGAGCACTACAGCCATTAGGCCTAGTCCATGGGCCAGACTCCACTCCTAGAGCACTACAGTCATTAGGCCTAGTCCATGGGCCAGACTCCACTCCTAGAGCACTACAGTCATTAGGCCTAGTCCATGGGCCAGACTCCACTCCTAGAGAGCTACAGTCATTAGGCCTAGTCCATGGGCCAGACTCCACTCCTAGAGCACTACTGTCATTAGGCCTAGTCCATGGGCCAGACTCCACTCCTAGAGCACTACAGTCATTAGGCCTAGTCCATGGGCCAGACTCCACTCCTAGAGCACTACTGTCATTAGGCCTAGTCCATGGGCCAGACTCCACTCCTAGAGCACTACCGTCATTAGGCCTAGTCCATGGGCCAGACTCCACTCCTAGAGCGCTACAGTCATTAGGCCTAGTCCATGGGCCAGACTCCACTCCTAGAGCGCTACAGTCATTAGGCCTAGTCCATGGGCCAGACTCCACTCCTAGAGCACTAGTCATTAGGCCTAGTCCATGGGCCAGACTCCACTCCTAGAGCGCTACAGCCATTAGGCCTAGTC
The DNA here is from genome assembly GCF_020615455.1 of Coregonus clupeaformis. Classification (NCBI taxonomy): domain Eukaryota; kingdom Metazoa; phylum Chordata; class Actinopteri; order Salmoniformes; family Salmonidae; genus Coregonus; species Coregonus clupeaformis. Next base: position 76,773 of record NW_025535171.1, on the reverse strand, counting down.
CATGGGCCAGACTCCACTCCTAGAGCGCTACAGTCATTAGGCCTAGTCCATGGGCCAGACTCCACTCCTAGAGCGCTACAGTCATTAGGCCTAGTCCATGGGCCAGACTCCACTCCTAGAGCACTAGTCATTAGGCCTAGTCCATGGGCCAGACTCCACTCCTAGAGCACTACAGTCATTAGGCCTAGTCCATGGGCCAGACTCCACTCCTAGAGCACTACAGTCATTAGGCCTAGTCCATGGGCCAGACTCCACTCCTAGAGCACTACTGTCATTAGGCCTAGTCCATGGGCCAGACTCCACTCCTAGAGTACTAGTCATTAGGCCTAGTCCATGGGCCAGACTCCACTCCTAGAGCACTACAGTCATTAGGCCTAGTCCATGGGCCAGACTCCACTCCTAGCGCGCTACAGCCATTAGGCCTAGTCCATGGGCCAGACTCCACTCCTAGAGCACTACCGCCATTAGGCCTAGTCCATGGGCCAGACTCCACTCCTAGAGCACTACAGTCATTAGGCCTAGTCCATGGGCCAGACTCCACTCCTAGAGCGCTACAGTCATTAGGCCTAGTCCATGGGCCAGACTCCACTCCTAGAGCGCTACAGTCATTAGGCCTAGTCCATGGGCCAGACTCCACTCCTAGAGCGCTACAGTCATTAGGCCTAGTCCATGGGCCAGACTCCACTCCTAGAGCGCTACAGCCATTAGGCCTAGTCCATGGGCCAGACTCCACTCCTAGAGCGCTACAGCCATTAGGCCTAGTCCATGGGCCAGACTCCACTCCTAGAGCGCTACAGCCATTAGGCCTAGTCCATGGGCCAGACCAACAGTTGGGGTACAGACATGGACCTTAATGAAAACCATTGTTAGACTTTGCCACCCCAGATGGGACCAACATGTGAAACGTGTCCCTCTGGTCCATGGATTCCATCTATAGCTGGGTTCTGCATCCCACTCCCCAGCTGCCACACACACACACCCTTTATGAAACAGCGTGCGCTGAGCGTTAAAACAACGAGGTCATGGCACCAGGTTCACTACGGGTACAGAGGAAAGACTTCTCCTCCAGAGACGCACATCTAAAACATTGGCTTTTACCTTGGCAGAGTGGCAAACAAAAAGGGGCACAGTGAATAGAACAACACTCACCGTCCCGGTCCTTAGAGTAGGACCTACTGATCTACCATCAGGGGTGGTAGGGGGTGGGAGGGGGTGGAAGGGGGTGGGAGGGTGGTAGGGGATGGAAGGGGGGTGGGAGGGTGGGAGGGGGGTGGTAGGGGGGTGGAAGGGGGGTGGGAGGGGGTGGGAGGGGGTGGAAAGGGGTGGGAGGGGTGGGAGGGGGTGGAAGGGGGTGGGAGGGGGTGGAAGCCCGATGCGGAGGCAATTAGTCTTGCCTCAACTACTCAGAGGTAGTCGAAGCTGCCAGAGGACGCGAGTAGTCAAAGAAAGAGTCATGTTATCTAGGGGGATCCTGGTATATCCCACACTCACCCATGACTCCGCAGGAGAAGAGTGCTGTCCCCTGGAGGCTCATGGTCTGTGCCTCGATCTGTGGAAACACAAGACATCACATCAGGAAACAACACTTCCCTTTGGGTTGGAAAACAACCTCCACCAAGTCACCCTACCTCACCACTGGAGCTTAATGTTCTGTCACCAAGTCATCTCACCTCACCACTGGAGCTTAATGTTCTGTCACCAAGTCATCTCACCTCACCACTGGAGCTTAATGTTCTGTCACCAAGTCATCTCACCACTGGAGCTTCATGTTCTGTCACCAAGTCATCTCACCTCACCACTGGAGCTTAATGTTCTGTCACCAAGTCATCTCACCACTGGAGCTTCATGTTCTGTCACCAAGTCATCTCACCTCACCACTGGAGCTTAATGTTCTGTCACCAAGTCACCTCACCACTGGAGCTTAATGTTCTGTCACCAAGTCACCTCACCACTGGAGCTTCATGTTCTGTCACCAAGTCATCTCACCACTGGAGCTTAATGTTCTGTCACCAAGTAATCTCACCACTGGAGCTTAATGTTCTGTCACCTCACCACTGGAGCTTAATGTTCTGTCACCAAGTCACCTCACCACTGGAGCTTAATGTTCTGTCACCAAGTAATCTCACCACTGGAGCTTAATGTTCTGTCACCTCACCACTGGAGCTTAATGTTCTGTCACCAAGTCACCTCACCACTGGAGCTTAATGTTCTGTCACCAAGTAATCTCACCACTGGAGCTTAATGTTCTGTCACCTCACCACTGGAACTTAATGTTCTGTCACCAAGTCATCTCACCTCACCACTGGAGCTTAATGTTCTGTCACCAAGTCATCTCACCACTGGAGCTTAATGTTCTGTCACCTCACCACTGGAGCTTAATGTTCTGTCACCAAGTCATCTCACCTCACCACTGGAGCTTAATGTTCTGTCACCAAGTCATCTCACCACTGGAGCTTCATGTTCTGTCACCAAGTCATCTCACCTCACCACTGGAGCTTAATGTTCTGTCACCAAGTCATCTCACCACTGGAGCTTCATGTTCTGTCACCAAGTCATCTCACCTCACCACTGGAGCTTAATGTTCTGTCACCAAGTCACCTCACCACTGGAGCTTAATGTTCTGTCACCAAGTCACCTCACCACTGGAGCTTCATGTTCTGTCACCAAGTCATCTCACCACTGGAGCTTAATGTTCTGTCACCAAGTCATCTCACCACTGGAGCTTAATGTTCTGTCACCTCACCACTGGAGCTTAATGTTCTGTCACCAAGTCACCTCACCACTGGAGCTTAATGTTCTGTCACCAAGTAATCTCACCACTGGAGCTTAATGTTCTGTCACCTCACCACTGGAGCTTAATGTTCTGTCACCAAGTCACCTCACCACTGGAGCTTAATGTTCTGTCACCAAGTAATCTCACCACTGGAGCTTAATGTTCTGTCACCTCACCACTGGAGCTTAATGTTCTGTCACCAAGTCACCTCACCACTGGAACTTAATGTTCTGTCACCAAGTCATCTCACCTCACCACTGGAGCTTAATGTTCTGTCACCAAGTCATCTCACCACTGGAGCTTAATGTTCTGTCACCTCACCACTGGAGCTTAATGTTCTGTCACCAAGTCACCTCACCACTGGAGCTTAATGTTCTGTCACCAAGTAATCTCACCACTGGAGCTTAATGTTCTGTCACCTCACCACTGGAGCTTAATGTTCTGTCACCAAGTCACCTCACCACTGGAGCTTAATGTTCTGTCACCAAGTCACCTCACCACTGGAACTTAATGTTCTGTCACCAAGTCATCTCACCTCACCACTGGAGCTTAATGTTCTGTCACCAAGTCATCTCACCACTGGAGCTTAATGTTCTATCACCAAGTCATCTCACCACTGGAGCTTAATGTTCTGTCACCAAGTCATCTCACCACTGGAGCTTAATGTTCTGTCACCAAGTCATCTCACCACTGGAGCTTAATGTTCTGTCACCTCACCACTGGAGCTTAATGTTCTGTCACCAAGTCATCTCACCTCACCACTGGAGCTTAATGTTCTGTCACCAAGTCATCTCACCTCACCACTGGAGTTTAATGTTCTGTCACCAAGTCATCTCACCTCACCACTGGAGCTTAATGTTCTGTCACCAAGTCATCTCACCTCACCACTGGAGCTTAATGTTCTGTCACCAAGTCATCTCACCTCACCACTGGAGCTTAATGTTCTGTCACCAAGTCATCTCACCTCACCACTGGAGCTTAATGTTCTGTCACCAAGTCACCTCACCACTGGAGCTTCATGTTCTGTCACCAAGTCACCTCACCACTGGAGCTTAATGTTCTGTCATCAAGTCATCTCACCTCACCACTAGAGCTTAATGTTCTGTCACCTGACCACTGGAGCTTAATGTTCTGTCACCAAGTCACCTCACCACTGGAGCTTAATGTTCTGTCACCAAGTCACCTCACCACTGGAGCTTAATGTTCTGTCACCAAGTCACCTCACCACTGGAGCTTAATGTTCTGTCACCTGACCACTGGAGCTTAATGTTCTGTCACCAAGTCACCTCACCACTGGAGCTTAATGTTCTGTCACCAAGTAATCTCACCACTGGAGCTTAATGTTCTGTCACCTCACCACTGGAGCTTAATGTTCTGTCACCAAGTCACCTCACCACTGGAGCTTAATGTTCTGTCACCAAGTCACCTCACCACTGGAACTTAATGTTCTGTCACCAAGTCATCTCACCTCACCACTGGAGCTTAATGTTCTGTCACCAAGTCATCTCACCACTGGAGCTTAATGTTCTATCACCAAGTCATCTCACCACTGGAGCTTAATGTTCTATCACCAAGTCATCTCACCACTGGAGCTTAATGTTCTATCACCAAGTCATCTCACCACTGGAGCTTAATGTTCTGTCACCAAGTCATCTCACCACTGGAGCTTAATGTTCTGTCACCAAGTCATCTCACCACTGGAGCTTAATGTTCTGTCACCTCACCACTGGAGCTTAATGTTCTGTCACCAAGTCATCTCACCTCACCACTGGAGCTTAATGTTCTGTCACCAAGTCATCTCACCTCACCACTGGAGCTTAATGTTCTGTCACCAAGTCATCTCACCTCACCACTGGAGCTTAATGTTCTGTCACCAAGTCATCTCATCTCACCACTGGAGCTTAATGTTCTGTCACCAAGTCACCTCAACACTGGAGCTTAATGTTGTCACCAAGTCACCTCACCACTGGAGCTTAATGTTCTGTCACCAAGTCATCTCACCACTGGAGCTTAATGTTCTGTCACCAAGTCACCTCACCACTGGAGCTTAATGTTCTGTCACCAAGTCACCTCACCACTGGAGCTTAATGTTCTGTCACCAAGTCACCTCACCACTGGAGCTTAATGTTCTGTCACCAAGTCACCTCACCACTGGAGCTTAATGTTCTGTCATCAAGTCATCTCACCTCACCACTGGAGCTTAATGTTCTGTCACCAAGTCACCTCACCACTGGAGCTTAATGTTCTGTCACCAAGTCATCTCACCACTGGAGCTTCATGTTCTGTCACCAAGTCACCTCACCACTGGAGCTTAATGTTCTGTCACCAAGTCATCTCACCACTGGAGCTTAATGTTCTGTCACCAAGTCACCTCACCACTGGAGCTTAATGTTCTGTCACCAAGTCACCTCACCACTGGAGCTTAATGTTCTGTCACCAAGTCACCTCACCACTGGAGCTTAATGTTCTGTCACCAAGTCATCTCACCACTGGAGCTTAATGTTCTGTCACCAAGTCATCTCACCTCACCACTGGAGCTTAATGTTCTGTCACCAAGTCACCTCACCACTGGAGCTTAATGTTCTGTCACCAAGTCATCTCACCACTGGAGCTTAATGTTCTGTCACCAAGTCATCTCACCACTGGAGCTTAATGTTCTGTCACCAAGTCACCTCACCACTGGAGCTTAATGTTCTGTCACCAAGTCACCTCACCACTGGAGCTTAATGTTCTGTCACCAAGTCACCTCACCACTGGAGCTTAATGTTCTGTCACCAAGTCATCTCACCACTGGAGCTTAATGTTCTGTCACCAAGTCACCTCACCACTGGAGCTTAATGTTCTGTCTGTACATACACAGAACTATGTGTATGTACAGGAAGTGTAAGCTAGCATCACCTACCCCCTAGATATGCAATGCAAATATGGGTCTACTGCAAACCACAAAAACAATAGTCTCTACCAGTGTGTGGTGTTTCAGTAGGTCTGTGTAACTGTGAAATGAAAGAGGACGTTAAAGAGGGTGACTGCAGCTGGACTGTGTAATGGATTCCCCCCTATGAACATCTAAAACGGCACCCTATCCACTACATAGTGGCCTATAGCGCTCTGGTCCAAAGTAATGTGCACTATATAAGGAATAGGGTTCCCTTTGGGACACAGCCCTAAATCAGTCTCCACCTTAAACTAAGGACCAGCCCTGAGACTGAGTATGATGATGACGTTTCACATGGATAGAGGGCAAACTCAGGCTACACTACACTACACTACACTACACTACACTACACTACACTACACTACACTACACTACACTACAGGGGGAATTTTCACTCTGTGCTAGTGAGAGGAAACGCTGAACACTTCTCTTTGGTGAGAAACATGAGTCAGAGTCGCCCAGCCAAGCCTCCTTGTTGTTGTTTCTAAGGTTGAGTCCCAAAACGGCACCCTTTTCCTTATATATATAGTCCACTACTTTTGACCAGAACCCTATGGGCCCGGGTCAAAAGTAGTGCACTATATAGAGAGAATGGCCCTTTGTTTTTCAGAAGAGTCATGAATGGAAGGAACTAAAAAGGATTCCAGAATGGAAGGAACTAAATGCCACAGCCTCCCTTCAGTCCCTCGTGATAACAGGTTGAGCTTTTACAATCCAAATCATGATTCATTGTAATAAAACTACCCTTTTTAAATCAAGCGAGTGATGTTCAAATTATGTAACAGCGTTTTTACATCACTTCCTGAATAGGAAATTATAGTAGTAGAGAGCAACGCTTTGAGTTGGGAGTTTTCCAGTGAATTCAACCCAAGTTAGGCCCAAGTCCATTAGTAAAGGATTACAGCCGCTGTAATCACAGCACGTCGTCCCAAACGGCATGCTGGCATATTCCCTTTATAGTGGAATACGTTGACAGATTGCCCTATTCACTATAAATACTATAATTGGTCCTCTGTAGCTCAATTGGTAGAGCATGGCGCTTGTAACGCCAGGGTAGTGGGTTCG
>NW_025535171.1:0-65000 GCF_020615455.1 Coregonus clupeaformis | reverse complement strand
AAATCGATGGACATCAGAGTAGCCTATATAGACCTACAGTGGGATAGTTCTACCGGTCATTAGTAAATGACTAAAAATGTAAAAATGTAGGAAGCTTATTGGTGACCAGACGCTGTAAGCATCAGATCAAATGTACAACTTTTAAAAGGGATAATGTGAGATTCTGGCTTCCAGTCATTTCGCTAGTTAGCATTGACTCACAAAAACACCCCTTAATTCCTTCATACTGCACGCAGAGACATACAAATGGTACCCACTAGTTCATCAGAGACATACAAATGGTACCCACTAGTTCATCAGAGACATACAAAATGGTACCCACTAGTTCATCAGAGACATACAAAATGGTACCCACTAGTTCATCAGAGACATACAAATGGTACCCACTAGTTCATCAGAGACATATAAAATGGTACCCACTAGTTCAGAGACATACAAAATGGTACCCACTAGTTCATCAGAGACATACAAATGGTACCCACTAGTTCATCAGAGACATACAAATGGTACCCACTAGTTCATCAGAGACATACAAAATGGTACCCACTAGTTCATCAGAGACATACAAATTTTACCCACTAGTTCATCAGAGACATACAAATTTTACCCACTAGTTCATCAGAGACATACAAATGGTACCCACTAGTTCATCAGAGACATTCAAATGGTACCCACTAGTTCATCAGAGACATACAAATGGTACCCACTAGTTCATCAGAGACATACAAATGGTACCCACTAGTTCATCAGAGACATACAAATGGTACCCACTAGTTCATCAGAGACATACAAATGGTACCCACTAGTTCATCAGAGACATTCAAATGGTACCCACTAGTTCATCAGAGACATACAAATGGTACCCACTAGTTCAGCAGAGACATACAAATGGTACCCACTAGTTCATCAGAGACATACAAATGGTACCCACTAGCAGTGGCGGCTCCTGAAAAAATTCTCAGGAGGGGCAATTTTTCTGATGATTTAGGTGACCTACACACATTTTAAAAAAGATATGTCCAGCAACAACATGAAGACAGGGGCAGCATATAAGTCAATACCAGAAGCATTTATTGACTGATCTCAAAAGTGTTGGCTTACCAGGGTTGGTGGAGCCCTCAGTTTCATCTTTGCCTCGCAAAGCTAACTCAAACACTCCGCAAAACTTCACACACTGGATTAGCCGGCTGAGGATGTGGCGGTTCTTGCTAATGTCGTAGTAAATATATTTGTTATAGTGAATATGGAATATGATATGTTGAGTAAAATGTTGTGCTAAGATCTATTTAGGTCAGGAGCTGGTTATAAGTTCTGTTCCTATCCAATAACAATGGACAAAAGGGTCCTATCTTGTCAGCCTTGTCAGCAGGTGGCCAAGGACAACACCCACGCCATAGGCCTCTCAGTTCTTCCAACTCACGAGTTCTTGCTCTGAGGACACACACACACACAAACACACACACACACACACATCATCACTGTTAAACACACACACACACACACACACACACACACACATCATCACTGTTAAACACACACACACACACACACACACACACACACACATCATCACTGTTAAACACACACACACACACACAAAAATCCCCTCTCTTAGGCTGAACATTTGAAGACAGAGAACCCGACTCAGAGCCAATGCAACAGTGACAGTAGCCTGGAGGGGACCTCGCCCAACTCATCAGGACCAATCAGAAGATCAGAACTACTAGATTCAACCTACTTCATTTATTGCATAAAATGTCTGCACACAATGTTTCGGGCTCTCTTCAGATAATAATAATAATAATAATAATAATAATAATAATAATAATAATGCCATTTAGCAGACGCTTTTATCCAAAGCGACTTACAGTCATGCATGCATACATTTTTGTGTATGGGTGGTCCCGGGGATCGAACCCACTACCTTGGCGTTACAAGCACCATGCTCTACCAGCTGAGCTACAGAAAGTGGATACTCATGGATGCGCATCGCAATTGTAAAATGTCAACACAATTGGAGACACCACGTCATTTTTGGAGACATGTTATTGACAGTAAACTATTGTAGATGCGACTGCTAACTAAATAAAACATTTTAGCTGGCTAGCTAATCATCTTAGCTAAATGTGGGGCAAACAATTCAGTTATTTACCGTTAATTTGAGGGATTGGGGTGAAAGAAATCGAGTTACATAGTGATACTTTACGATATACTGTATTGACAATATCGCAATATTTTAGCGCTAGTTGGCTGTACCTGCACCAAAACACCATTATTGTTCCTTCATAGCTTGTTCTCAATCTTTTCACATTGGGAGCCAATTTGTTTTCAGCACTTTTATTTCCATGACTGATCAAAACTCGTTCTCATGGCTTTCTGATCCCTCTGCAACAGACATATGGTGCGCAATAAAATCACAGTATCGAATCGCAATACGTATAGAATCATGAGACTCGCAATGCTGATGCATATATCTTATCGTGAGGTTCCTGGCAATTCCCAGCCCAAGTTCATTTGCCACAACAAATCTCTTCGCTAGCAAACGTGATGTCTTCTCCAAAACGGCAATGTGTCTCCAGCAATGTTTACTTTTTTGACGTTCTATGGCATCTCCACTTTCCAAGCATATATGACCACATGTAATATTTTGGTAAGTGATGCAAATAGTGAACTATGTAGGGCCAGGATGTAAAATATATGTAGCTGCAGCAATTTCTCTTATCTGATCAACACTAACCTCATCGTTGTGGCGGCGGACAGCTAGCCTGTATCCCTCATCCAGTTGAGTGAGTGGCAATGTCTTTTTTCGTTCGTACCAATTTTTGGAAAATCCTCGGGTGTAGGACTTTCCGCCTTTAGTAGAAACCTGTTGAATTATTAAATTTGGTCTGGGAGGTCCTAATTGTTTCGTTGCCAATTTATCTTCATTTGTTCGCCGACAAAAAGACACAATCCGCTCTTTTCTCAGTTACGTTCATGGTTACGTAACGTATGACGAAAGCGCGTAAGTGCAAGCCCACAGACACCCATTGAGATTGTATTGAAGGCTCTGAAATTTGAAAAAAATAGATTTTACATGGGAGTCTATGACAGACTTCTGGGCGATTTTCAACCTGACTGAAATCGCCCAAAAAGGGGGGGGAGCCATTTGAAGCACGACTTTAGCCTGATTCGACATTTAGTGGCAGTGTGGCACTGTGGCAGATCAGACGTATAGATTACAACACTGATAACTACTGTTGCCGTGATATAATTGATTAGAAAAAAAATCCCTTCCTTTTCCCGTTTGGCAGTGCGTCGCCCATATCGCCCTATTGAACAGGCCGCCCCTGCCCACTAGTTCATCAGAGACATACAAATTTTACCCACTAGTTCATCAGAGACATACAAATTTTACCCACTAGTTCATCAGAGACATACAAATGGTACCCACTAGTTCATCAGAGACATTCAAATGGTACCCACTAGTTCATCAGAGACATTCAAATGGTACCCACTAGTTCATCAGAGACATACAAATGGTACCCACTAGTTCATCAGAGACATACAAATGGTACCCACTAGTTCATCAGAGACATACAAATGGTACCCACTAGTTCATCAGAGACATACAAATTTTACCCACTAGTTCATCAGAGACATACAAATTTTACCCACTAGTTCATCAGAGACATACAAATGGTACCCACTAGTTCATCAGAGACATACAAATGGTACCCACTAGTTCATCAGAGACATACAAATGGTACCCACTAGTTCATCAGAGACATACAAATGGTACCCACTAGTTCATCAGACCCTGGGTAAGTAGAACAAAATGCCAGAATGTCGCAGTATCCCTTTAAATACCCAGCGTTAAGTTAGGACTTGCCAGACTAAAGTGTTTTCAGCCTATACATTGTCCTGCTGTAAATCCCCAGTATTGTTATTATATAGGAGACTGAACAGCTTGAAGGAAGCCTGACAATAAGGCTAATCCAACAAACTTCATGAACTCTTGAGAGTCTTGTGGGCAAATACCTGTTGACTCTTGTCCTATAATACTCTTATTTTTCTAAATGGAAATAAGCCTAGGTCTACACATTAATTAGCCTGATCCCAGATCTGTTTATGCTCTATAGCCAAGTCCTATTGTCGTTGTCGTTGTCACGCATGGCAGTGACCCTAGCAGTTAGCAAGGCAGCAAACACAGGTCTGGGACCAGGCTTAATTGCACCCAAAAATAAGATGTTAGGAAGAATTGCAACCTTCCTCTTCCAGTACTAGGCCTACATTCGTTCAGACATGGCTGTGTTCTCGACCAGAACCAGGGTCAAACCATCTCAGGATTGTAGCCCTTTTCTCTGTCCTGGTGTCTGCTAGCTAGGCAGTGAGGGGCTGACACAGGCCCAACAACTCCACCCCCGGGGATGAAGCCCAAACTCACCCATTTATGCTACTGCTAGCTGGTGATCAAGTAGCCTGGTCCCAGATCAGTTTCTTCTGTCTTGCCAACCACTATGGTCATTGTCATACGTGTGAGAATGACCATAGGAGTCGGCAAGACAGCAGAAACTGATCTGGGACCAGACTAGCGCTTGAGAAAAGAATGCGCACAAACACACACACACACCGACCCTCAGCTGCACAGAGCGAGGAACTCACTGAAAGAAGAACTAGTCATGTTCCTGAAAGTCTCTACTAACTCTGCTATTGGCTGCTGTTACATTTCTTCCAGCGCTGCATTCAGCTTGGGAAACGACTCGTACTTCGTCTCATGCTCATTGGGTGCATGGGCCCTAGACGTTTTCCCTATGTCGTGACGGTCTATGTTGACATGGTATATAATAACGGGCAGGACACCGTGGGAACAGCAGGAAGACTAAAGATTGAGAAAAAGAAACTCGGGTTCAGACCTTTTGTTGCTGCGTCAGCAAATTTTTCACTGTTGTGAAATGAAAATATTTGTATGATACAGAACCTTGACCCTAGACAGTTAGGCCTGGGTTGGTGAACATGTTGTATACAAAGTTGTCAAAGCAGGATTTGGGGTGGTTACAGTGCTCTGGAGATAGCAGTACATCAATTAGTCCTGTTATTGCCAGGCAGAGGGCCCAAAATATTTAGGCTTACCAAACCACATTACAGAGAGAAGGAGACTAGGCGTCGTCTCAGGTTCCCCTGAAGTTGACATGCGGACATGACAGTTCCAAAATGTGAAACACTATAATTCTACCGTACCAAAACAAATCTAGGTTGGGTGCACCCTCACCTCGCGGTGCTGCGTGCTACGCCACTGCTTATAACTATAAGTTAAGTATAAACTATTAAGAAATCTAAGAAGTGTCAAATAAATGATATCCAGCTCAGGGCTCCAGCTATGTGTTTGGTTTGCTAACTTGCTAGCTAAGTGGCTAGCTGTCAAGATCAAGCTTCTTGGTTACAGCAGAGACATTCAATCCCGTTCTGGATCAAGATCCCGGTTGCATAAAATTGTTTTGTGCGTCAATAACAATTTAAAGCCGTGTCTGACAGACTAGTGGGACACAGTAATGGTTTAGGGTTGAGGAGGTCCTGGGCCATATCTGAGAGAATAGTGGGACACAGTAATGGTTTCATAAGCATGCAGCTGCCCCAGCCACTTACCATAAACACAAAGACCCACCCAGCAAGCCTATGCATGGCAGCCAAGGCAAAGAGGCCTGCTTTTAGTGGGTTTACTTTCTATAAAGAAGGCCTACAGCCTGCAACAACAACAGCCCTGTATTCATGGGTTAGGAAACAACAGCACCATGGGTTAGGAAACAACAGCACCATGGGTTAGGAAACAACAGCCCTGTATCCATGGGTTAGGAAACAACAGCACCATGGGTTAGGAAACAACAGACCTGTATACATGGGTTAGGAAACAACAGCACCATGGGTTAGGAAACAACAGCCCTGTATTCATGGGTTAGGAAACAACAGCACCATGGGTTAGGAAACAACAGCACCATGGGTTAGGAAACAACAGCCCTGTATCCATGGGTTAGGAAACAACAGCACCATGGGTTAGGAAACAACAGCACCATGGGTTAGGAAACAACAGCCCTGTATACATGGGTTAGGAAACAACAGCCCTGTATACATGGGTTAGGAAACAACAGCCCTGTATACATGGGTTAGGAAACAACAGCCCTGTATACATGGGTTAGGAAACAACAGCCCTGTATACATGGGTTAGGAAACAACAGCCCTGTATTCATGGGTTAGGAAACAACAGCACCATGGGTTAGGAAACAACAGCACCATGGGTTAGGAAACAACAGCCCTGTATACATGGGTTAGGGAAACAACAGCACCATGGGTTAGGAAACAACAGCACCATGGGTTAGGAAACAACAGCCCTGTATACATGGGTTAGGAAACAACAGCACCATGGGTTAGGAAACAACAGCACCATGGGTTAGGAAACAACAGCACCATGGGTTAGGAAACAACAGCCCTGTATACATGGGTTAGGAAACAACAGCACCATGGGTTAGGAAACAACAGCACCATGGGTTAGGAAACAAAAGCTCTGTATTCATGGGTTAGGAAACAACAGCACCATGGGTTAGGAAACAACAGCACCATGGGTTAGGAAACAACAGCCCTGTATTCATGGGTTAGGAAACAACAGCACCATGGGTTAGGAAACAACAGCACCATGGGTTAGGAAACAACAGCCCTGTATACATGGGTTAGGAAACAACAGCCCTGTATACATGGGTTAGGAAACAACAGCCCTGTATACATGGGTTAGGAAACAACAGCCCTGTATTCATGGGTTAGGAAACAACAGCACCATGGGTTAGGAAACAACAGCCCTGTATTCATGGGTTAGGAAACAACAGCACCATGGGTTAGGAAACAACAGCACCATGGGTTAGGAAACAACAGCCCTGTATTCATGGGTTAGGAAACAACAGCCCTGTATCCATGGGTTAGGAAACAACAGCCCTGTATACATGGGTTAGGAAACAACAGCCCTGTATACATGGGTTAGGAAACAACAGCACCATGGGTTAGAAACAACAGCCCTGTATTCATGGGTTAGGAAACAACAGCACCATGGGTTAGGAAACAACAGCACCATGGGTTAGGAAACAACAGCCCTGTATACATGGGTTAGGAAACAACAGCCCTGTATACATGGGTTAGGAAACAACAGCCCTGTATTCATGGGTTAGGAAACAACAGCACCATGGGTTAGGAAACAACAGCCCTGTATACATGGGTTAGGAAACAACAGCCCTGTATTCATGGGTTAGGAAACAACAGCACCATGGGTTAGGAAACAACAGCACCATGGGTTAGGAAACAGCACCATGGGTTAGGAAACAACAGCCCTGTGTCCATGGGTTAGGAAACAGCTACAATAGGTTGGTTGATGTCTATATAGGCCTACATGGTTCAGAAACAAGAGAATGGTGGAGGTCTTTAAACAAAATGTATTTCCAGGAACCCTGTCAACGTCCAGAGAGAGAAACGTCTACATGAATATGAATGTCCATTAAAGTAACAGGACCAACCTACACTGCAGGTAGCGCAGGCCTACTGAATGTCATGAGATAACAAGGGAAGAAGCCAGCATCCCAAATGGTACCCTATTCCCTATATAGTCCACCACTTTGGACCAGAGCCCCTCTACGGGCCCAAAAGTAGTGCACTAGAAAGAGAACAGGGTGCCATTTGGGACGCAGTCTAAAGAGAGTCACCTTTCTAGATGTTAGGCTTGTCAGCATTAGGCCACGACTCTTAGTGGTTAGGAGCCTTGTGGCAGTAACCGAAAGGTCGCTGGTTCTAATCCCCGAGCCGACTAGGTGAAAAATATGTCGACGTGCCCTTGAGCAAGTCACTTGACCCTAATTGCTCCTGTAAGTCGCTCTGGATAAGAGCGTCTGCTAAAATGACTAAAATGTAAAAATGTTAAATATCTAGTCCATGGGAAGGTGAGGTACTGTGAGCAATCTAGAGACACTCCCAGTCAACCTTTAACTGCTAACTATATTGTCACCGACCTACTTAGTAGCGTACATGGATAATTACTGCAGGAGTCATCTGTCTCTCAACATCCCGTCACTGCTGCCTCAGCAAAATGGAGCCTTATGACTTTAATAACTAACCACCACTGACAACATATTCTGACATCGAGTTGTGATACAGATCAAGAGGTGTACCACATGTTATAATTGATGACTCAAATGCTGGACTGCCTACCGTGAATGTTTCCCCTCTCTGGTTCCACTTCCTCAATTAATATTATAAAAGGCTTACTACCCAAATACGCCCAAGCAACCCACACAAACTATCTAGCCCCGGCTGTTTCCCAAGTCCCTCTGAAAGGGAAAGGAGCTTGGCAAGCTGGTTGGTGTTGCAGGAGCCCACAGAATGTTACACTCAGGCTACAGAGCAGACAAGTTTTAACCTTTGGGGAAAAGGCCACAAACTGCTAAATACTGTAATAACACAATGTGAATAGACCTGCTTCAAAAAAACTAGTTCGCGTAGCTAACTGCCTCCGAGACCGCCACTGCTAACTGCCTCCGAGACCGTCGCCGCTAACTGCCTTCGAGACCATCACTGCTAACTGCCTCCGAGACCGTCACTGCTAACTGCCTTCGAGACCGTCACTGCTAACTGCCTTCGAGACCGTCACTGCTAACTGCCTCCGAGACCGTCACCGCTAACTGCCTTCGAGACCGTCACTGCTAACTGCCTCCGAGACCGTCACTGCTAACTGCCTTCGAGACCGTCACTGCTAACTGCCTCCGAGACGTCACTGCTAACTGCCTCCGAGACCGTCACTGCTAACTGCGTCCGAGACCGTCACTGCTAACTGCCTCCGAGACAGTCACTGCTAACTGCCTCCGAGACCTGCCTCCGAGACCTGCCTCCGAGACGTCACTGCTAACTGCCTCCGAGACCATCACTGCTAACTGCCTCCGAGACGTCACTGCTAACTGCCTCCGAGACAGTCACTGCTAACTGCCTCCGAGACAGTCACTGCTAACTGCCTCCCGAGACCGTCACCGCTAACTGCCTCCGAGACGTCACTGCTAACTGCCTCGAGACCTGCCTCCGAGACCTGCCTCCGAGACGTCACTGCTAACTGCCTCCGAGACCATCACTGCTAACTGCCTTCGAGACCATCACTGCTAACTGCCTCCGAGACCATCACTGCTAACTGCCTTCGAGACCGTCACTGCTAACTGCCTTCGAGACCGTCACTGCCTTCGAGACCATCACTGCCAACTGCCTCCGAGACGTCACTGCTAACTGCCTCCGAGACGTCACCGCTAACTGCCTCCGAGACCGTCACCGCTAACTGCCTCCGAGACCGTCACCGCTAACTGCCTCCGAGACGTCACTGCTAACTGCCTTCGAGACCGTCACTGCTAACTGCCTTCGAGACCATCACTGCTAACTGCCTCCGAGACCGTCACTGCTAACTGCCTTCGAGACCATCACTGCTAACTGCCTTCGAGACCATCACTGCTAACTGCCTCCGAGACCGTCACTGCTAACTGCCTTTGAGACCGTCACCGCTAACTGCCTCCGAGACAGTCACTGCTAACTGCCTTCGAGACCATCACTGCTAACTGCCTCCGAGACGTCACTGCTAACTGCCTCCGAGACCATCACTGCTAACTGCCTCCGAGACGTCACTGCTAACTGCCTTCGAGACCGTCACTGCTAACTGCCTTCGAGACCATCACTGCTAACTGCCTTCGAGACCATCACTGCTAACTGCCTCCGAGACCATCACTGCTAACTGCCTTCGAGACCATCACTGCTAACTGCCTTCGAGACCATCACTGCTAACTGCCTCCGAGACGTCACTGCTAACTGCCTCCGAGACCATCACTGCTAACTGCCTCCGAGACCGTCACCGCTAACTGCCTCCGAGACAGTCACTGCTAACTGCCTCCGAGACCATCACTGCTAACTGCCTCCGAGACGTCACTGCTAACTGCCTCCGAGACGTCACTGCTAACTGCCTTCGAGACCATCACTGCTAACTGCCTCCCGAGACCATCACTGCTAACTGCCTCCGAGACCGTCACCGCTAACTGCCTCCGAGACCGTCACCGCTAACTGCCTTCGATCCCTCTCTCATCTGACAACTTCGATGTTGATCGGCAAAAAAAAAAGTACAGTATTCAGATACAGGGCAAAATATAAAAATGGTGTGATTCATACACATCATTGTTATAGAAAAAGTTGAATAGCAAGCTAACATCCTGTCGTTGACCACATTATGGGTCCAGGTTGGATTGGATAGCATGTCAACCCGACCTACCTGAGAGGAACATTATGCACATTCTCTTATGGTAACAATAAGTTCTGAATAAGTGGAATGTTAACGTCTATAAAATGCAGCTTGATACACAATATGGACCAAAGATGTAGGTTCCTGCCACAGGATCTGCTTGCCAAACGATGGTAACAATGCGCCCAATTACAACAGCCGTTCAAAAGTTACAAACACCCCCCGTATCTCCCATAGTTGATTCTGGGTTGATTTGCTTGAAGGGGACTGCAACGCAGCAGTACACAGCCATGCTTTAAGGGGACTGCAACGCAGCAGTACACAGCCATGCTTTAAGGGGACTGCAACGCAGCAGTACACAGCCATGCTTTAAGGGGACTGCAACGCAGCAGTACACAGCCATGCTTTAAGGGGACTGCAACGCAGCAGTACACAGCCATGCTTGAAGGGGACTGCAACGCAGCAGTACACAGCCATGCTTGAAGGGGACTGCAACGCAGCAGTACACAGCCGTGTTCAGACCGGATACATAAACGCAATTCCATGGTTTTGAGAACAGAAAGGCATCTCTCATAGCAGGACTTTCCAACGTCCCACCTCTATCTAGCAGACTGTTATAGTAGAGGCTAGTCGGTGGTAGTAGGTACCCTAGTTGTCATGTTCAGCCCATTAAAACGAGATACTACAGAGCCATGCTGTTTCCCAGGCCACGACACAACGTTCCTCGAAGGCAGTTAGTTAGTCAACACTTTTTAGTTTGAGAAAAAAACTGAACATTAAAAAAAAGTGTTATTCGCAGTACAATACAGAACATTCAACCTCGCCTTTCTTTGACAGCTGTGTGAAAATGTTGCTACATTTCATCACATCAATTGTTAAAATTTACAATGAGGCAATGTTAATCAAACATAGTTACCTCTCATGAACCTCTTCGCTAGTATGCCAGTTGTTTTTCTATGCTTACTAACTAGGCTGCATAACTGCCTAGACAAAGGGAGCAAGTAGAAAACTTTGTAGCTAACTTTTTCTTAAATAATAAACAGCTTCCTTCCTATGCTGTCAGACATAGTTACATAGCAAGCTTTATGGCGGAATAATGACTTGTTAAACCATACAACACGATTCTTACTTTGACATAAGCCTACCTCGGGTTAGGCACGTTTCCTACTAGTTAGCTAGCTAGTTAACCTAGAATCTCCAAGCTGAAAAAGGTACAACTAGTTAAACAGTGTTTTAACTCACGAGAATCAGGCTGCACATCTCGACGGTCCAATGCCTGCCTGACTCCCACACCAACTGACAGTTACAAATGCCAAATCATCTTCAAGTTTTTGCAAAAACATAGCTACCGCAAGAAGGCAACCACTGAGCTCAAAGTTATGCGGGGACTGGGCACAACTACCAAACATCCACTTTCTACATTTGCACGCTGTGACAACATGCACTTTTGAACGAACCATTTATCACTAGTAGGGGTGGTCGGTCATATCACGAACAAGGTTTGTCTATATGACTATATCGTGAACTTGGTTGTCGCGCATTTAGCGATAAGTTATGTGGTTATGAACGTTTTGATACGGCCAATAATCAAAACTATGTCAAGATAGTGATAGATACTGTACCAGATTTTTTTACCAATCAACATAGCGCCCGCCTCACCTAAACTATGGTCTCATCCACACTGCAGTAATCGAAAGCACATAAAAAGAAGCAAGGTTTTAATGTTTGTAATAATTGTTGTCTGGTCATAAACAACTTTGTGAAAAACGAGGTCATATGTACAAGGGTGTAAACCATTATAAAGGACTGGTTAATAGCCATAGACATATTGCCAAAACTACTGAAATATGTTAGATACTTTTTTAGAGTGATTTTCTGAGCAAATAGTCTCACAGTGGTAGTTTTTTTTACAAGTATTTTCAAATGACCTAACAGCATAATGGGTTGGGATGATGTCACTGGAAAACCACCAGATATTTGCATAATGTTATGCAGTATATGTCAATAGAACACTTGTTTTGGTCCAGGAAAAGTTGCAAATGTGTTCCAATTTATTTTAGGGTTAACCGAATTTCACAACTAGACATGTTTCATTACTTATCCTAATTACCAGATTAGAATAGGAAGGTCTTGTGAATGACCAGTTTCTGCTGACCAGAATGATGAGATATGTCCTAATTAATGATTTATATATTACACTAGATTACCTCCAGGGAGCGCTGTTTTGAAGCCTCCATGCCTCCATCTTGGCACTCCCCCACCGTTGTAAAAAATATTTAGAAAACTATAGAAATGCATTCACAAATGTCTACATTTGTTTTTGCCACGTTTATTCAGTTATAGACACCTTAATGCATACTTTAAATTATATTATGTGAGCTAAACATTCAAATAAAATATATAAAAACATTTTCCTTAAAGTTTAATTTTTTGAAAGTACTAATGTTACTGTCCCCACTAAAACAAAAAAATACTTAAATAAATGTAATTTTATCCTTGAAACATTTAAATGAAATACTGTAGAATTCCATTCATTCCTATGAAGGACTTATTATTATTATATTATAAGGACTGCTTCTACTGGGGAGTGACAATATGGCCGACTAATAGCTTTAAAGCGTGCCATTGGCCAATGCATAGCATCAGCAATCCAGGGTTTATATACATCATTGGTCCTCATGTAGAGCGAGTCATGGGTTAAGTCCAAAATGGCACCCTATTCCCTATGTAGTGCACTACTTTTGACCAGAGCCCATACTTTTTGACAGGCAGATGTGTGGCGAGATGCCGGCGGAAGCTTTGAATAGGTCAGTAGCCAACAGAGTTATATGAGAAGAATGAAATTGCTACATTTATGTAGATATTATAAACCGAGTCAATGTGCGGGGGTACAGGTTATTCGAGGTAATTTGTACATGTAGGTAGGGGTAAAGTGACTATGCATAGATAATAAACAGAGAGTAGTAGCATTGTAAAAAAATGTAAATAGTATGGGTGGCCATTTGATTAAATGTTAGGCAGTCTTATGGCTTGGGGGTAGAAGCTGTTAAGGAGCCTTTTGGACCTAGACTTCGCTCGCTGCACGCTGTGCGGTAGCAGAGAGAGAACAGTCTATGACTTGGGTAACTGGAGTCTTTTTTGGCCTTCCTCTGACACTGCCTAGTATATAGGTCCTGGATGGCAGGAAGCTTGGCCCCAGTGATGTACTGGGCCGTACACACTACCCTCTGTAGCGCCTTACGGAAGGATACCGAGCAGTTGCCATACCAGGCGGTGATGCAACCGGTCAGGATGCTCCGATGGTGCAGCTGTATAACTTTTTGAGGATCTGGGGACCCATGACAAATCTTTTCAGTCTCCCCGAGGGGGAAAAGGTGTTGTCGTGCCCTCTTCACGACTGTCTTGGTGTGTTTGGACCATGATAGTTTGTTGGTAATGTGGACACCAAGGAACAGTGAAACTCTCGACCCGCTCCACTACAGCCCCGTCGATGTGAATGGGCATGCGTGCGCGGCCCTCCTTTTCCTGTAGTCCACGATCAGCTCCTTTGTCTTACTCACATTGAGGGAGAGGTTGTTATCCTGGCACCACACTTGCCAGGTCTCTGACCTCCTCCCTATAGGCTGTATCATCGATGTCGGTGATCAGGCCTTCCACCGTTGTGTCGTCAGCAAACTTAATGATGGTGTTGGAGTTGTGCTTGAGCCACGCAGTCGTGGGTGAACAGAGAGTACAGGAGGGGACTAAGCACGCACCCCTGAGGGCCCCCGTGTTGAGGATCAGCGTGGCAGATGTGTTGTTGCCTACCCTTACCACCTGGGGCGGCCCGTCAGGAAGTCCAGGATCCAGTTGCAGAGGGAGGTGTTTATTCCCATAGTCCTTAGCTTAGTGATGAGCTTTGTGGGCGCTATGGTATTGAACGCTGAGCTGTAGTCAATGAATAGCATTCTCACATAGGTGTTCCTTTTGTCCAGGTGGGAAAGGACAGTGTGGAGTGCGATTGAGATTGCGTCATCTGTGGATCTGTTGGGGCGGTATGCGAATTGGAGTGGGTCTAGGATTTCCGGGATGATGGTGTTGATGTGAGCCATGACCAGCCTTTCAAAGCACTTCATGGCTACCGAAGTGAGTGCTACGGGGCGGTAGTCATTTAGGCAGGGTACCTTCGCTTTCTTGGGCACATGGATTATGGTGGTCTGCTTGAAACATGTAGGTATTACAGACTCGGTCAGGGAGAGGTTGAAAATGTCAGTGAAGACGCTTGCCAGTTGGTCCACGCATGCTCTGAGTACACGTCCTGGTAATCCATCTGGCCCCGCAGCCTTGTGAATGTTGACCTGTTTAAAGGTCTTACTCACATCGGCTACGGAGAGCGTGATCACACAGTCGTCTGGAACAGCTGGTGCTCTCATGCATGCTTCAGTGTTGCTTGCCTCGAAGCGAGCATAAAAGGCATTTAGCTCATCTGGTAGGCTCGCGTCACTGGGCAGCTCGCGGCTGGGTTTCCCTTTGTAGCAGTTAGTATAGGTAACATCTGAAACACAAACAGGTACTATGTTGAAGTTTGAACAAGTCAGACTAAACCTACCTAATTCCTAATTCTGTTCTCCCCGTCGACGACTGTTGGTGAGCAGGCAAGAGGTGAGGCTGGAGGTGAGGTCTTTGCCAGAGCCCGTCACCAAAGATACTGGTTGGTCACACACACACACACACGCATTACATTATCAATAGTGGTTATGATTAGCCTGGTGGAGCCAACCTGATCGCTGCGGTCACCTTTCTATTTCACTTCAAATATCATCAAATGTTACGTGAAATAGAATGGTGAACACAGCAATCAGGCTGGTTCTACCAGGCTAGGTTATGCCCTGAGATTATATGCATCTTTAGAGAAATGGCAACGTTGCCATTACTGTTACTCGCAGTTAGTCAAAAATAGCTAGCAATGCTGATGTTAGCTAGCCAAATACAGTTGTCCCCTCAATCTTAGTTAGCTAGCTCTAAAGTTATACCGCATCTAAGGTCAATCTGGCGACATCACAATCATGACAAACGGGGGTAGGCTAATAATATTGAGATAGGCTAATAATGATTATCAAAATATACATAACCAGATACATAAGCAGCAGTCGTTTGTCTAGCTAGCAGTATACTCACCACCACTGGGGACCAACCAACTCCAGGAAGTAATGGTCCTAGCTCCAGAACCCCACACAGGAAGTAATGGTCCTAGCTCCAGAACCCCACGCAGGAAGTAATGGTCCTAGCTCCAGAACCCCTTGCAGGAAGTAATGGTCCTAGCTCCAGAACCCCTTGCAGGAAGTAATGGTCCTAGCTCCAGAACCCCTTGCAGGATGTAATGGTCCTAGCTCCAGAACCCCACGCAGGAAGTAATGGTCCTAGCTCCAGAACCCCATGCAGGAAGTAATGGTCCTAGCTCCAGAACCCCATGCAGGAAGTAATGGTGTGAGCTCCAGAAACCCTTGCAGGAAGTAATGGTCCTAGCTCCAGAACCCCATGCAGGGAGTAATGGTCCTAGCTCCAGAACCCCTTGCAGGAAGTAATGGTCCTAGCTCCAGAACCCCTTGCAGGAAGTAATGGTCCTAGCTCCAGAACCCCTTGCAGGATGTAATGGTCCTAGCTCCAGAACCCCTTGCAGGATGTAATGGTCCTAGCTCCAGAACCCCTTGCAGGATGTAATGGTCCTAGCTCCAGAACCCCACACAGGAAGTAATGGTCCTAGCTCCAGAACCCCATGCAGGAAGTAATGGTCCTAGCTCCAGAACCCCTTGCAGGAAGTAATGGTCCTAGCTCCAGAACCCCTTGCAGGATGTAATGGTCCTAGCTCCAGAACCCCACACAGGAAGCAATGGTCCTTGCTCCAGAACCCCCACACAGGAAGTAATGGTCCTAGCTCCAGAACCCCATGCAGGAAGTAATGGTCCTAGCTCCAGAACCCAATGCAGATGTAATGGTCCTAGCTCCAGAACCCCATGCAGGAAGTAATGGTCCTAGCTCCAGAACCCCACACAGGAAGTAATGGTCCTAGCTCCAGAACCCCACGCAGGAAGTAATGGTCCTAGCTCCAGAACCCCATGCAGGAAGTAATGGTGTGAGCTCCAGAAACCCTTGCAGGAAGTAATGGTCCTAGCTCCAGAACCCCATGCAGGAAGTAATGGTCCTAGCTCCAGAACCCCATGCAGGGAGTAATGGTCCTAGCTCCAGAACCCCATGCAGGGAGTAATGGTCCTAGCTCCAGAACCCCACACAGGAAGTAATGGTCCTAGCTCCAGAACCCCATGAGGAAGTAATGGTCCTAGCTCCAGAACCCCATGCAGGGAGTAATGGTCCTAGCTCCAGAACCCCACACAGGAAGTAATGGTCCTAGCTCCAGAACCCCATGAGGAAGTAATGGTCCTAGCTCCAGAACCCCATGCAGGAAGTAATGGTCCTAGCTCCAGAACCCAATGCAGGGAGTAATGGTCCTAGCTCCAGAACCCAATGCAGGAAGTAATGGTCCTAGCTCCAGAACCCAATGCAGGAAGTAATGGTCCTAGCTCCAGAACCCCATGCAGGAAGTATCAGTCCTAGCTCCAGAACCCAATGCAGGGAGTAATGGTCCTAGCTCCAGAACCCCATACAGGAAGTAATGGTCCTAGCTCCAGAACCCTATGCAGGGGATTTGTGCAGCCAGGGAACTGTATGCATGCCATCTGGGTTTCTAATTAAATGGATAATTAATTAAAACATACAGTAGCCTATGTTTAATCTAAAAGCTCTCAAAAAAATACAACCCACCTCTCATTTAAACTTATTTGACATATAATTTCAATAAAACAAAAGCAAAAACAAAAATGTAGCCGGAAGTTCAGAAAACAAGTTGATACAATTCTACACTATTTCTTTCATGGTCATTCAAGTCATTTTGTGTCTGTCTTGGTGTCTGTCTTTGCTGTAACAAACATTTTATTGCATTGTAAGTAAATTTGTGGTTCAGGTTACAAACTTTGAATGCACTGTCCCTGGCTGAATTCACAAAACTGTCACAAATGTTCACTACCGTACGTGGTATAGAGGTGCTAACTGAGGATTGTGTGTTGCAGTAACCCAACTACTGATAAAGGGCCCTTGCCCCTAGAACATCAAAGCTAAGTATAATCTATTTTGACAGTTATATTTATTACAAATCAAGACAAGGCATGCTACTACAGACAAGACAACATTTTAGTGAAAGAAAAACACTGACACCATCTGACAGAGTTGCAGAACTACATCCACATGACATCTGTTAATAATAATAATAATATGCCATTTAGCAGACGCTTTTATCCAAAGCGACTTACAGTCATGTGTGCATACATTTTTACGTATGGGTGGCACCGGGGATCGAACCCACTACCCTGGCGTTACAAGCGCCGTGCTCTACCAATTGAGCTACAGAGGACCACTGTTCGGCAACTCTTTTTGCTGAGCGGAATCACCAATTAGCAGTTTTGACGATTGATCAAATAGGAAATGTACTAGCATCCAACTGTTATCGTGGAAACAGTTGACCATTTCCAAGCAGCTGATTATTTGTTCAACAGAACTGCATCCCAAATGGCACACTGTTCCCTATATAGTGCACTACTTTTCACCAGAGCCCTATGGGCCTCAGTCAAAAGTAGTGCACTACATAGGGAATATAGGGTGCCATTTGGGGGTCAGACAGTGACCTTTGAAAACTAATATGAGACCAGAAAACATGAAAGGGCCATCTGGTCTCCACAGACACCCATTTTTTTGACACAGCCACTAATCAGACATCTAGTTAATCCACAGCTCTTAACAGAGAGATTAGATAATTGAAACTTAAAGACTCCCCAGGATAATGTAGTTAATTGAGCTTTAAAGACCCCCAGGATTATGTAGCTAATTGATCTTTAAAGACCTGCAGGATAATGTAACTAATTGAGCCTCAAAGAACTGCAGGATAATGTAACTAATTGAGCCTCAAAGACCTGTAGGATAATGTAACTAATTGAGCCTCAAAAACCTGCAGGATAATGTAACTAATTGAGCCTCAAAGACCTGCAGGATAATGTAACTAATTGAGCCTCAAAGACCTGCAGGATAATGTAGGGATCCTGTTTCAAAAGGGCCTACTGTCACCACTATGCTGAAGTATGTAGCCTACAGTATACTCAGGCTACGTCCCAAATGGCACCATATTCCCTATTTTGTGCTTTACCTTTTCACCAGAGCCTCATGGGCCCTGGTCAAAAGTAGTGCACTAAATAGGGACTAGGGTGCCAATCTTTCCACAAACCCACTAAACCCTCTTGGCTTCCCTGCCCTACCGGCGCTCCAAACGAAGCAGCTGCTGACTGGTGTCAATAACAAGTGTGTCAGTCCCCAGTGTGTCAGTCCCCAGTGTGTCAGTCCCCAGTGTGTCAGTCCCCAGTGTGTCAGTCCCTAGTGTGTCAGTCCCAAGTGTGTCAGTCCCCAGTGTGTCAGTCCCCAGTGTGTCAGTCCCAAGTGTGTCAGTCCCCAGTGTGTCAGTCCCCAGTGTGTCAGTCCCAAGTGTGTCAGTCCCCAGTGTGTCAGTCCCCAGTGTGTCAGTCCCCAGTGTGTCAGTCCCCAGTGTGTCAGTCCCCAGTGTGTCAGTCCCCAGTGTGTCAGTCCCCAGTGTGGTTCTTGGCCTAATCCCAAAATCAACCCCCTAGACACGACACCCTTTGCACTTTTGAAGATCTGATATGATTTAGTGGGTCTAAGCAATACGGTGAAACGTCCCACCTAGCCAATCAGAGGGGTAGGTGGAGCTATTGCTAAACTGCTTCCACCTATCAAATCATCTCAGATCTCGTAAGGGTCCATTTGGGATTGGGCCTTGGATTGGCTCTGGGAGCCCAGGACTCAGGAGTAGAGATGGAGGCCATTTGGGATTGGGCCTTGGATTGGCTCTGGGAGCCCAGGACTCAGGAGTAGAGATGGAGGCCATTTGGGATTGGGCCTTGGATTGGCTCTGGGAGCCCAGGACTCAGGAGTAGAGATGGAGGCCATTTGGGATTGGGCCTTGGATTGGCTCTGGGAGCCCAGGACTCAGGAGTAGAGATGGAGGCCATTTGGGATTGGGCCTTGGGTTGGCTCTGGGAGCCCAGGACTCAGGAGTAGAGATGGAGGCCATTTGGGATTGGGCCTTGGATTGGCTCTCGGGGAGCCCAGGACTCAGGAGTAGAGATGGAGGCCATTTGGGATTGGGCCTTGGATTGGCTCTGGGAGCCCAGGACTCAGGAGTAGAGATGGAGGCCATTTTGGGGGAATGGAACAGAGGGTCAAAGGGAGGGGGGGGGGGGGCTGGGGGGGTTCTGGAGCAATGCCCATCAACGTTGTTGGTTGTGGAGAACAAAGTGTACAGAAGTGTAGTGTCTATGCTTGATAGTCGTCTTCAGTGTGTTGTGACTAACTGACATTTTCAATGTCAAGAACAGTGAGGTCAGAGTCATTGGAAAAGGACTGTACTGTGTCTGCTACCAACAAGTGTGCAGCAAGTCAAATGGCTATATTATATTATATTATATATTCCCAACATTCATGTCATTATTTTTTAGCGAACATCACAAAGACATGATCACATACAGTAATGACTTGAGGTACCACTATGATCAAATACAGTAATGACTTGAGGTACCACTATGATCAAATACAGTAATGACTTGAGGTACCACTATGATCAAATACAGTAATGACTTGAGGTACAACTATGATCAAATACAGTAATGACTTGAGGTACCACTATGATCAAATACAGTAATGACTTGAGGTACCACTATGATCAAATACAGTAATGACTTGAGGTACCACTATGATCAAATACAGTAATGACTTGAGGTACCACTATGATCACATACAGTAATGACTTGAGGTACCACTATGATCAAATACAGTAATGACTTGAGGTACCACTATGATCACATACAGTAATGACTTGAGGTACCACTATGATCAAATACAGTAATGACTTGAGGTACCACTATGATCAAATACAGTAATGACTTGAGGTACCACTATGATCAAATACAGTAATGACTTGAGGTACCACTATGATCAATACAGTAATGACTTGAGGTACCACTATGATCAAATACAGTAATGACTTGAGGTACCACTATGATCACATACAGTAATGACTTGAGGTACCACTATGATCAAATACAGTAATGACTTGAGGTACCACTATGATCAAATACAGTAATGACTTGAGGTACCACTATGATCAAATACAGTAATGACTTGAGGTACCACTATGATCAAATACAGTAATGACTTGAGGTACCACTATGATCAAATACAGTAATGACTTGAGGTACCACCATTTGTTTACAGTTTCAGTGTGGCTGTATTTCTTTGGTCAAGCCAGTCCTCCTCGCATACAATAAAATCCAGTACCGGTTTCTAAATTTCTTTTTGACACAGCATGAAATCATAACAGAAAACATGTCTTGTGAATGTGTTCATTGTATATATAAAAACGCAACATGCAACAATTTCAAAGATTTTACTGAGTTACAGTTCATATAAGGAAATCAGTCAATTGAAATAAATTAATTAGGCCCTAATCTATGGATTTCACAAAGTAGAGGCATAGATCAGAACACCAGTCAGTATCTGGTGTGGCCACCATTTGTTTCATGCTGCCATGACACATCTCCTTCGCATAGAGTTGATCATGGCTGTTGATTGTGGCCTGTGGAATGTTGTCCCACTCCTCTTCAATGGCTGTGTGAAGTTGCATGATATTGGCTGGAACGTACTGCCAAATTCTCTAAAACGGAGGTCGGAGGCGGCTTATGGTAGAGAAATGAACATTCATTAGCTGGCAACAGCTCTGGTGGACATTCCTGCAGTCAGCATGCCAATTGCACGCTCCCTCAAAACTTGAGACATCTGTGGTATTGTGTTGTGTGACAAAACTGCACATTTTAGAGTGGCCTTTTATTGTCCCCAGCACAAAGTGCACCTGTGTAATGATCATGCAGTTTAATCAGCTTCTTGATATGCCACACCTGGTCAGGTGGATGGATTATCTTGGCAAAGGAGAAATGCTCACTAACAGGGATGTTAACAAACTTGTGTGCAAAATTTGAGACAAATAAGGTTTTGTGCATATGGACATTTCTGGGATATTTTATTTCAGATCATGAAACCAACACTTTACATATTTTTGTTCAGTGTACATTGAGATCCAGTGAAATGACCTTGAATTCATAAAGTACAATTTATAAAAACACATTTACAACTTTAAATTATTTATTTATGGTCTAGTGTTGTATTGTATTTATTGAAAAATACAACTGGTCACAAAGTGTAAATATGTGTTTTATAAATAGTTTGATTGTTAATGTTGACTAGTTTGGCTGGTAACTTTAGGAGTGCTCTGTCCCTGGTGTGTGTCTGCCCTCTCGGTCTTCATGATAATAGTTCATATTCACTAGTTTGCCTTGTGGTGATGTGTTGGTGTTGTCCTGTGCCTCGGTCTTCTCCTTCTCCAGGTATGCCTGGACAGACCTCCACAGGGCTAAAGGGGCAATCCGCAGTTGAAAACAATAACAAAGCGGAATCCCCGCCTCTGTTTTGGTAAAAAGCTGAGAGATGGGCCTGGAGAAATGTAACCACTCTCAAATTCAGACAGAGCTATGGATGCAAGGACTGATCATCCAATGTAACAATTATAGCTTTAAGCATGTTTTAAAGCTAAAAGTGTTTGCTTAAATTTACAATGTTTACAAATACTGTAAAAGAAAACAAGCGTATATTTGGGGTTGTGATGGGGTACGACAGTTGAACTAAGCTCATGAGGTATTACTAAGTTATATTCTACAAGAATCAATGAGTATACGGTGCATTCGGAAAGTATTCAGACCCCTTGACTTTTTCCACATTTTGTTACGTTACAGCCTTATTCTAAAATCGATTACATTGTTTTTATTCACCTCATCAATCTACACACAATACCCCATAATGACACAGCAAAAAAAAGGTTTTTAGAAATTTTTGGAAATGTATAAATTTTTTAAAACTGAAACATCACATTTACATAAGTATTCAGACCCTTTACTCAGTACTTTGTTGAAGCAACTTTGGCAGCGATTACAGCCTCGAGTCTTCTTGGGTATGACACTACAAGCTTGGCACACCTGTATTTGGGGAGTTTCTCCCATTCTTCTCTACAGATCCTCTCATGCTCTGTCAGGTTGGATGGGGAGCGTCGCTTCACAGCTATTTTCACGTCTCTCCAGAGATGTTCGATCGGGTTCAAGTCCGGGCTCTGGCTGGGCCACTCAAGGACATTCAGAGACTTGTCCCGAAGCCACTCCTGCGTAGTCTTGGCTGTGTGCTTAGGGTCGTTGTCCTGTTGGAAGGTGAACCTTCGCCCAAGTCTGAGGTCCTGAGCGCCATGGAGCAGGTTTTCATCAAGGATCTCTGTACTTTGCTCGTTCATCTTTCCCTCAATCCTGATTAGTCTCCCAGTCCCTGCTGCTGAAAAACATCCCCACAGCATGATGTTGCCACCACCGTGCTTCACCGTGGGGATGGTATTGGCCAGGTGATGAGCGGTGCCTAGTTTCCTACAGATGTGACGCTTGGCATTCAGCCCAAAGAGTTCAACCTTGGTTTCATCAGACCAGAGAATCTTGTTTCTCATGGTCAGAATGCTTTCGGTGCCTTTTGGCAAACTCCAAGAGGGCTGTCATGTGCCTTTTACTGAGGAGTGGCTTCCGTCTGGCCACTCTACCATAAAGGCCTGATTGGTGGAGTGCTGCAGAGATGGCTGTCCTTCTGGAAGGTTCTCCCATCTCCACAAAGAAACTCTGGAGCTCTGTCAGAGTGAACATCGGGTTCTTGGTCACCTCCCTGACCAAGGCCCTTCCCCCTGTTCTTATGGACCTTCAATGCTGCAGAAATGTTTTGGTACCCTTCCCCAGATCTGTGCCTCGACACAATCCTGTCTCGGAGCTCTACGGACAATTCCTTCGACCTCATGGCTTGGTTTTTGCTCTGACATGCACTGTCAACTGTGGGACCTTATATAGACAGGTGTGTGCCTTTCCAAATCATGTCCAATCAATTGAATTTACCACAGGTGGACTCCAATCAAGTTGTAGAAAACATCTCAAGGATGATCAATGGAAATAGGATGCACCTGAACTCAATTTCAAGTCTCATAGCAAAAGGGTCTGAATACTTATGTAAATAGGGTATTGGGTTTTTGGTACTAATTTGCAAACATTTCTAAAAACCTGTTTTCGTCATTATGGGGTATTGTGTGTAGGTTGATGAGGAAAAAATGTCATTCAATCCATTTTAGAATAAGGCTGTAACGTAACAAAATGTAGAAAAAGTGAAGGGGTCCGAATACTTTCTGCACTTAACGTCGGCAGGATACGTCGAGTTTCCTCGTAGGCCTATTTGGCGGAGAAACTGTGAAGCCAGCTGTACAGCCTATTGCCTGTTTCTGTTCAGGAGTCTTTTATTAAAGAATATGAAACAACGTTGTTTCCCTTATGTCCTTTTCATTAAATCATGCATAGCCTTTCTATATATGGGCAGAATATTATCTATAGGTTATAGCATACCGAATGTTGATCAGTTATGAAAAGAAAACATTTTTAATGTGGAAAGAATTGATCTGGTAAAAGGCCAACATTTGGACGTTCAATTAAGAAAGGCTGTCACATGACTATAGAAATTGAAACATTGTGTTTTTAGAGACACAAAGTAACAATAGCCTATGATTAATGGGGTTAGGCTATACTGGCCTCTCACCGTCATTATCATGATCCACATCATTCCAATTAAATCAAGTCAATTATCAGCTTTGGTATTGACATCAGTGAGCAGGCTTTCCGAGTGAGGAGAGACACATGGGGTAGGCCTACCAACTGAAAACATTTACATTACATTTACGTCATTTAGCAGACGCTCTTATCCAGAGCCACTTACAAATTGACCAACTGACTTTGAAATTCGGACCACAGAAATCCAATGTTTATATAAAATGTCTGCCTTTCCCCCTTCATTTTAACAGTCTAATACGTCAATTGAATATAGGAAAACATCACCAAATCCATTTGGCCTATGACCGTTATTTAGTCTCATTATGATACGGAAAATGTAGGCTATTTCAAAAGAACAGAATACCATATTTAGAGTTGACTCTATAGGCTATTACAGTAAAGATCTACCCAGGTTCAACTTTAAGGCAAGGGCATCTTTTAAAACTATTTTGATACTCGCCTCATGTCTTTATAATATGAATGACAATGTAGTCCATTTTGTTTTGAAATCAGTATTTGTCCATCTTTCCCATTTGTTCCCATTTTCAATAAAATAATATACAGTGGGGAAAAAAAGTATTTAGTCAGCCACCAATTGTGCAAGTTCTCCAACTTAAAAAGATGAGAGAGGCCTGTAATTTTCATCATAGGTACACTTCAACTATGACAGACAAATTGAGGAAAAAAAATCCAGAAAATCACATTGTAGGATTTTTAATGAATTTTTTTGCAAATTATGGTGGAAAATAAGTATTTGGTCACCTACAAACAACCAAGATTTCTGGCTCTCACAGACCTGTAACTTCTTCTTTAAAGAGGCTCCTCTGTCCTCCACTCGTTACCCCTGTATTAATGGCACCTGTTTGAACTTGTTATCAGTATAAAAGACACCTGTCCACAACCTCAAACAGTCACACTCCAAACTCCACTATGGCCAAGACCAAAGAGCTGTCAAAGGACACCAGAAACAAAATTGTAGACCTGCACCAGGCTGGGAAGACTGAATCTGCAATAGGTAAGCAGCTTGGTTTGAAGAAATCAACTGTGGGAGCAATTATTAGGAAATGGAAGACATACAAGACCACTGATAATCTCCCTCGATCTGGGGCTCCACGCAAGATCTCACCCCATGGGGTCAAAATGATCACAAGAACAGTGAGCAAAATTCCCAGAACCACACGGGGGACCTAGTGAATGACCTGCAGAGAGCTGGGACCAAAGTAACAAAGCCTACCATCAGTAACACACTACGCCGCCAGGGACTCAAATCCTGCAGTGCTAGACGTGTCCCCCTGCTTAAGCCAGTACATGTCCAGGCCCGTCTGAAGTTTGCTAGAGTGCATTTGGATGATCCAGAAGAGGATTGGGAGAATGTCATATGGTCAGATGAAACCAAAATAGAACTTTTTTGGTAAAAACTCAACTCGTCGTGTTTGGAGGACAAAGAATGCTGAGTTGCATCCAAAGAGCACCATACCTACTGTGAAGCATGGTGGTGGAAACATCATGTTTTGGGGCTGTTTTTCTGCAAAGGGACCAGGACGACTGATCCGTGTAAAGGAAAGAATGAATGGGGCCATGTATCGTGAGATTTTGAGTGAAAACCTCCTTCCATCAGCAAGGGCATTGAAGATGAAACGTGGCTGGGTCTTTCAGCATGACAAATGATCCCAAACACACCGCCCGGGCAACGAAGG
Source organism: Coregonus clupeaformis (assembly GCF_020615455.1). Lineage (NCBI taxonomy): Eukaryota > Metazoa > Chordata > Actinopteri > Salmoniformes > Salmonidae > Coregonus > Coregonus clupeaformis. Next base: position 39,210 of record NW_025535171.1, on the reverse strand, counting down.
AGTGGCTTCGTAAGAAGCATTTCAAGGTCCTGGAGTGGCCTAGCCAGTCTCCAGATCTCAACCCCATAGAAAATCTTTGGAGGGAGTTGAAAGTCTGTGTTGCCCAGCGACAGCCCCAAAACATCACTGCTCTAGAGGAGATCTGCATGGAGGAATGGGCCAAAATATCAATCAATCAATTTTATTTTATATAGCCCTTCTTACATCAGCTAATATCTCGAAGTGCTGTACAGAAACCCAGCCTAAAACCCCAAACAGCTAGTAATGCAGGTGTAGAAGCACGGTGGCTAGGAAAAACCAGCAACAGTGTGTGAAAACCTTGTGAAGACTTACAGAAAACTTACAGAAAATGTTTGACCTGTGTCATTGCCAACAAAGGGTATATAACAAAGTATTGAGAAACTTTTTGTTATTGACCAAATACTTATTTTTCCACCATAATTTGCAAATAAATTCATTAAAAATCCTACAATGTGATTTTCTGGAGAAAAAAAATCTCATTTTTGTCTATCATAGTTGACGTGTACCTATGATGAAAATTACAGGCCTCTCTCATCTTTTTAAGTGGGGGAACTTGCACAATTGGTGGCTGACTAAATACTTTTTTCCCCCACTGTACATGAGAGATTCACCAGACTATAACATTGGAATGTTGTAAAGTGCTGCCCTACCCTGGCTGATGAGGACACTCAGGCCAGGGTTGCCATTCTCTGCGTTTTCTGGCTAAATTGGGCTACTTTGAAAACGATGTCGCGTGTGACAATGTATTGGTCGCAGGTTTTGGGCTACTTCGACATTGCACCGCGGCCGCCATTTCGTTTCTCTTTAAAAAAATAAATAAAAAAATGTCACTGTGACCTGCTGCTGCTGACTATCATGCAGTGAGCAGGCTGTTACTGAGTGAGTGAGAATACAGGCTATGTGCACACTGCCCACAAAATGAGGTGGAAACTGAGCTGCACTTCCTAACCTCCTGCCAAATGTATGACCATATTAGAGACACATATTTCCCTCAGATTACAGAGACCCACAAAGAATTTGAAAACAAACCCAATTTTGATAAACTCCCTTATCTACTGGGTGAAAAACCACAGTGTGCCATCACAGCAGCAAGATGTGTGACCTGTTGCCACAAGAAAAGGGCAACCAGTGAAGAACAAACACCAGTGTAAATACAACCCATATTTATGTTTATTTATTTCCCCATTTGTACTTTAACTATTTGCACATTGTTACAACACTGTATATAGAAATAATATGACATTTGAAATGTCTTTATTCTTTTGAAACTTTTGTGAGTGTAATGTTTACTGTTCATTTTTTATTGTTTATTTCACTTTTGTTTATTATGTATTTAACTTGCTTTGGCAACGTTAACATATGTTTCCCATGCTAATAAAGCCCCTTGAATTGAATTGAATTGAGAGAGAGAGAGAGAGAGAGAGAGAGAGATAGTATCCCCTCCTCATGGTTACAGACCCAACAGCATTATATAGTATCCCCTCCTCATGGTTACAGACCCAACAGCATTATATAGTATCCCCTCCTCGTGGTTACAGACCCAACAGCATTATATAGTATCCCCTCCTCATGGTTACAGACCCAACAATATTATATAGTATCCCCTCCTCATGGTTACAGACCCAACAGCATTATATAGTATCCCCTCCTCATGGTTACAGACCCAACAGCATTATATAGTATCCCCTCCTCATGGTTACAGACCCAACAGCATTATATAGTATCCCCTCCTCATGGTTACAGACCCAACAGCATTATATAGTATCCCCTCCTCATGGTTACAGACCCAACAGCATTATATAGTATCCCCTCCTCATGGTTACAGACCCAACAACATTATATAGTATCCCATCCTCATGGTTACAGACCCAACAACATTATATAGTATCCCGTCCTCATGGTTACAGACCCAACAGCATTATATAGTATCCCCTCCTCGTGGTTACAGACCCAACAGCATTATATAGTATCCCCTCCTCATGGTTACAGACCCAACAACATTATATAGTATCCCATCCTCGTGGTTACAGACCCAACAACATTATATAGTATCCCCTCCTCATGGTTACAGACCCAACAACATTATATAGTATCCCCTCCTCATGGTTACAGACCCAACAGCATTATATAGTATCCCCTCCTCATGGTTACAGACCCAACAGCATTATATAGTATCCCCTCCTCATGGTTACAGACCCAACAGCATTATATAGTATCCCCTCCTCATGGTTACAGACCCAACAGCATTATATAGTATCCCCTCCTCATGGTTACAGACCCAACAGCATTATATAGTATCCCGTCCTCATGGTTACAGACCCAACAGCATTATATAGTATCCCCTCCTCGTGGTTACAGACCCAACAGCATTATATAGTATCCCCTCCTCATGGTTACAGACCCAACAACATTATATAGTATCCCCTCCTCATGGTTACAGACCCAACAGCATTATATAGTATCCCCTCCTCATGGTTACAGACCCAACAACATTATATAGTATCCCCTCCTCATGGTTACAGACCCAACAGCATTATATAGTATCCCCTCCTCATGGTTACAGACCCAACAGCATTATATAGTATCCCCTCCTCATGGTTACAGACCCAACAACATTATATAGGATCCCCTCCTCATGGTTACAGACCCAACAGCATTATATAGTATCCCCTCCTCATGGTTACAGACCCAACAGCATTATATAGTATCCCCTCCTCATGGTTACAGACCCAACAACATTATATAGTATCCCCTCCTCATGGTTACAGACCCAACAACATGATATAGTATCCCCTCCTCATGGTTACAGACCCAACAGCATTATATAGTATCCCCTCCTCATGGTTACAGACCCAACAGCATTATATAGTATCCCCTCCTCATGGTTACAGACCCAACAGCATTATATAGTATCCCCTCCTCATGGTTACAGACAAAACAACATTATATAGTATCCCCTCCTCATGGTTACAGACCCAACAACATTATATAGTATCCCCTCCTCATGGTTACAGACCCAACAGCATTATATAGTATCCCCTCCTCATGGTTACAGACCCAACAGCATTATATAGTATCCCCTCCTCATGGTTACAGACCCAACAGCATTATATAGTATCCCCTCCTCATGGTTACAGACCCAACAGCATTATATAGTATCCCCTCCTCATGGTTACAGACCCAACAACATTATATAGTATCCCATCCTCATGGTTACAGACCCAACAACATTATATAGTATCCCGTCCTCATGGTTACAGACCCAACAGCATTATATAGTATCCCCTCCTCGTGGTTACAGACCCAACAGCATTATATAGTATCCCCTCCTCATGGTTACAGACCCAACAACATTATATAGTATCCCATCCTCATGGTTACAGACCCAACAACATTATATAGTATCCCCTCCTCATGGTTACAGACCCAACAACATTATATAGTATCCCCTCCTCATGGTTACAGACCCAACAGCATTATATAGTATCCCCTCCTCATGGTTACAGACCCAACAGCATTATATAGTATCCCCTCCTCGTGGTTACAGACCCAACAGCATTATATAGTATCCCCTCCTCATGGTTACAGACCCAACAACATTATATAGTATCCCCTCCTCATGGTTACAGACCCAACAGCATTATATAGTATCCCCTCCTCATGGTTACAGACCCAACAGCATTATATAGTATCCCCTCCTCATGGTTACAGACCCAACAGCATTATATAGTATCCCCTCCTCATGGTTACAGACCCAACAGCATTATATAGTATCCCCTCCTCATGGTTACAGACCCAACAACATTATATAGTATCCCCTCCTCATGGTTACAGACCCAACAGCATTATATAGTATCCCCTCCTCATGGTTACAGACCCAACAACATGATATAGTATCCCCTCCTCATGGTTACAGACCCAACAGCATTATATAGTATCCCCTCCTCATGGTTACAGACCCAACAGCATTATATAGTATCCCCCTCCTCATGGTTACAGACCCAACAGCATTATATAGTATCCCATCCTCATGGTTACAGACCCAACAGCATTATATAGTATCCCCTCCTCATGGTTACAGACCCAACAGCATTATATAGTATCCCCTCCTCATGGTTACAGACCCAACAGCATTATATAGTATCCCCTCCTCATGGTTACAGACAAAACAACATTATATAGTATCCCCTCCTCATGGTTACAGACCCAACAGCATTATATAGTATCCCCTCCTCATGGTTACAGACCCAACAACATTATATAGTATCCCCTCCTCATGGTTACAGACCCAACAACATTATATAGGATCCCCTCCTCATGGTTACAGACCCAACAGCATTATATAGTATCCCCTCCTCATGGTTACAGACCCAACAGCATTATATAGTATCCCCTCCTCATGGTTACAGACCCAACAGCATTATATAGTATCCCCTCCTCATGGTTACAGACCCAACAGCATTATATAGGATCCCCTCCTCATGGTTACAGACCCAACAGCATTATATAGTATCCCCTCCTCATGGTTACAGACCCAACAGCATTATATAGTATCCCCTCCTCATGGTTACAGACCCAACAACATTATATAGTATCCCATCCTCATGGTTACAGACCCAACAACATTATATAGTATCCCCTCCTCATGGTTACAGACCCAACAACATTATATAGTATCCCCTCCTCATGGTTACAGACCCAACAGCATTATATAGTATCCCCTCCTCATGGTTACAGACACAACAGCATTATATAGTATCCCCTCCTCATGGTTACAGACCCAACAGCATTATATAGTATCCCCCTCCTCATGGTTACAGACCCAACAACATTATATAGTATCCCCTCCTCATGGTTACAGACCCAACAACATTATATAGTATCCCCTCCTCATGGTTACAGACCCAACAGCATTATATAGTATCCCCTCCTCATGGTTACAGACCCAACAGCATTATATAGTATCCCTCCTCATGGTTACAGACCCAACAACATTATATAGTATCCCCTCCTCATGGTTACAGACCCAACAGCATTATATAGTATCCCCTCCTCATAGCTACAGACCCAACAGCATTATATAGTATCCCCTCCTCATGGTTACAGACCCAACAGCATTATATAGTATCCCCTCTTCGTCAAGAAAAGCACATGAACTAATTATAATACACTAAGTAAGCAAAACAGTGAAATCATTCCAACATTGCCTAAAATGATTAATAAGATACTAATGAGATGGACCTATATAAGCAATATAACAATTGAGATGTACAAACTATGGCATAAGGGGACGACGAGCGGATAAGAGGCAATCCGTAATTTCGATTAAGATATTAATGAGCGAGCTGGGACGGACGGAGTCAATATAACTATTTGTTCAGCACTTTTGAAATGTACAGCGACAGAATTCAGAACATGGGCCGTTCTATTCTCCCTGTACACCAAGTCAGAACCGTAGGATAAATAAAGGGGGCATATAGGCAGACAATGAAAGATCTTACAATATTCGATGATTACATTTCTCTAAAACAGGCTATAGGCTAGATGTGCACCACCAAGTCAGAACAGTAGGCTACGTTATGAGGGGGGAAAAGGACCACATTATTAGGTGAGGCACATGGGCTACTAACAGCTTACTACACAACATACACTTAGTATTACTTTCTTAGCTACAGTATACATATCTCCCTGGCATATTATATCATTTATGCAGCAGCATACAATACATTTTTGGACTCACCTTGTTGTGCTGTGCTCACTTGAACAGGAAGGTGGTGCGGCGGTCCGTCTTGTGGGCAAATTTTGTCATGAAAACTTTGTCATCAAAGTCTGGCATTCCCTGGATTTATGGTGCTTTCAATACAACTGGGAACTCAGGGGAAAAAAAAACAGGTTGAATCATGACGTCAGTGATCTTCAGGTCGGAAAATCTAGATGTTCCCGACATGGAATTCCAAGTTGGATGACCGTTCAAAACTTATTTTCCCAGTCGGAGCTCCTTTTTTCAGAGTTCCCAGTTGTCTTGAACTCATTGAAGTCTGAGATTTCCCAGTTCCAAGTTTCCAGTTGTTTTGAATACCGCATAAATTATGCTGGATTAACAGCATGGCCAATGTATTCAACCTTTTCTGGCCCTTGGTGTTGCGTGTGAATGTTTATCCTTTTAAACTGGAAAAGAGACAGATGTTTTAAATCCTTAAACCCAGACTTGGACCACACACCCTCTACACCGAATAGCAGGCAGGGGAAGCAAAATAGTGATTGTTTTGCAACTCTTGCAGTTAGCCACTGATTCCTTCCAAACCACTCATTGTTGAGTTTGTGATTTCCGACTTGTTGTGTAATGTTTATGGCCGATGAGCACCGATACGTTTGATCTATAATTTATCTTCATATGACAAGGATTGAAAAAGGATTCGCCAGTAGATTGTTGACGTGATTCATGATGATGACTGCTTGTCTAGCTTGCTAGCTAAGATTTTGAAAGTATGATGTTGACATGACTCAGTCCAATCAAAGCTACGGTAGATATAATGTGATTTGACATCATTTTATCTGTGACAAATGACCTTGAGTCTTCTTGGATGGGCACTTCTAATGTAAATCTATGGCAGCACCCAAGGGGACATGAACTGCCTAGCTCTCCCTGTAGATTATGCGGTGACGTAGTGTCCCCCGTGAGTGACAGAACACTGAGCCAATCACAGGGCAACTAGAGAACATTACCAACCCCTACGCTCCGTATTTTCCTGGCTGCCCCACCACCACAGAAAGCACTGAGCTAGGCTGAAACACCTGCATTTTGGAGCTGCCTTACTCAAAAAAGCAAGAAAGAGACCATGTTTGTATGCAGCTTTATTCACTGATATGTGACACTAATTAATGCCAAAATAACATGCAAAATGGGCAACAGGTGGGGCTCAAAACAGGTGGGGCTCTGAATGACGGGTGGGGCTCTGAATGACGGGTGGGGCTCTGAATGACGGGTGGGGCTCTGAATGACGGGTGGGGCTCTGAATGACGGGTGGGGCTCTGAATGACGGGTGGGGCTCTGAATGACGGGTGAATGACTGCCTCTGGTTATGACGCTGTCCTGAAAGACTTGGCGAAGACCAACAATGGAGTGGAGGGTTGGTATCGAACATTTTCGGCTAATCTTGGCGCTACCCACCTAGGGCTGTGGCGGTCATGACATTTCTTCTGCCGGTGATTGGTCAAGCAAATAACTGCCTGTCTCACAGTAATTGACCGTTAATTAACATAAACACATTTAGCATCTCCTGGCTTCCACACATAGCCTACAATTTATATAGTCCTAGGGTACAATTTTCTGCCCATATGAACAAATGTATATAGGCCATGCCATACAATTTTCTGCCCATTTGAATGAATTTATATATGGGCGATAACAATATTTATAGCCATACATGACTTCATGAAAAGCAGTAAACATACACATTTAATAAGACTCATGAACACAATCATGCAATAGTTGACATACACAACATTGTTTCACGCAATAGGCTACAGCTGGCGTCAACGCTTCCCCCAGCGCTTCACATCTTCCCCCCCCTGGGAAACTCGACGTATTGTAGCCGTCACGCAGAGGAAAGAGTAGCGGAGGAAGGACTTCACTTCTGCTGCAGTGTTCGCTGTAAAATGTTACGCGTTGTGGCTGTGCTTCAGTTCTGGGGTTGTGTTCTGTGCTTCGGTTCTGGGGTTGTGTTCTGTGCTTCGGTTCTGGGGTTGTGTTCTGTGCTTCAGTTCTGGGGTTGTGTTCTGTGCTTCGGTTCTGGGGTTGTGTTCTGTGCTTCAGTTCTGGGGTTGTGTTCTGTGCTTCGGTTCTGGGGTTGTGTTCTGTGGTTCAGTTGTGTTCTCTCCTTGTGCCTCGGCCTCTGCCCTCTCTGTGTCCATGTATGCCTGGACAGACCTCCACAGGGCTCGGATGTTCCCCTCTCCGAACCCCGACGCCCCTCTCCTCTCTATTAGCTCCAGGAAGAAGGTGTCCTCTGAGAAGATGGGCTTGGTGAACACCTGGAGCAGGTATCTGTTTAGAGGGAATGAGAAGAGAGGAAAACATAGGTTAGATATATTGGGTAGCCTCGACCTCAGTCAGTCATTAAAAAGGACGCTGGGTGTTTCACTTCCTTGAAGGTAATGGCACCATAGTCTCACCGAGACCAAGATTTTGATCATCAATAGAAAATATTTCAAAAAGGAGATGTTGGTGTAGTTTTGAGACTAATGATTGGTCTCTATACTCTGTGTGTTGTGTTGAAGCAGAGCAGGAGACATACTGCGGTCTCATCAGAGGTGAAATAAAGTACTATATTGAAAACCATGACAGTCCATGAGGCACACTAGCATTTGACACCTATAGGCTAGCTATTGAATCTGGTACCTTTTCCTCTGTGTGTCTGTAGTCTGACAGGAGGCGTCAGTCTGGGCCTGGCGCAGGTCTGTGTCCAGGAGGATGCCATGCTGAGACAGCATCTGGGGGTCGTAACCTGCGTCCTCCATCTCCCGCTGCTTACCCACCTGCCATAGGACAGACACAGGGGTCAATGAGCACAGTGGTAGTAGACATTACGCTTGACTTCCTGCCACAGGACAGACACCGGGGTCAATGAGCACAGTGGTAGTGGACATTACGCTTGACTTCCTGCCACAGGACAGACACAGGGGTCAATGAGCACAGTGGTAGTAGACATAACGCTTGACTTCCTGCCATAGGACAGACACAGGGGTCAATGAGCACAGTGGTAGTAGACATTACGCTTGACTTCCTGCCATAGGACAGACACAGGGGTCAATGAGCACAGTGGTAGTAGACATTACGCTTGACTTCCTGCCACAGGACAGACACAGGGGTCAATGAGCACAGTGGTAGTAGACATAACGCTTGACTTCCTGCCACAGGACAGACACAGGGGTCAATGAGCACAGTGGTAGTAGACATTACGCTTGACTTCCTGCCACAGGACAGACACCGGGGTCAATGAGCACAGTGGTAGTGGACATTACGCTTGACTTCCTGCCATAGGACAGACACAGGGGTCAATGAGCACAGTGGTAGTAGACATTACGCTTGACTTCCTGCCACAGGACAGACACCGGGGTCAATGAGCACAGTGGTAGTGGACATTACGCTTGACTTCCTGCCATAGGACAGACACAGGGGTCAATGAGCACAGTGGTAGTGGACATTACGCTTGACTTCCTGCCACAGGACAGACACAGGGGTCAATGAGCACAGTGGTAGTAGACATAACGCTTGACTTCCTGCCATAGGACAGACACAGGGGTCAATGAGCACAGTGGTAGTAGACATTACGCTTGACTTCCTGCCATAGGACAGACACAGGGGTCAATGAGCACAGTGGTAGTAGACATTACGCTTGACTTCCTGCCACAGGACAGACACAGGGTCAATGAGCACAGTGGTAGTAGACATAACGCTTGACTTCCTGCCACAGGACAGACACAGGGGTCAATGAGCACAGTGGTAGTAGACATAACGCTTGACTTCCTGCCCGACTAGGATGCGCAGGCGTTGCATCAACCAATGGTCGCGTGCCACGTCATCCATTGTGCAGTCGGGCGTCAGATGGCTACGTCATATGATGTGGTTTAGCTGATATGTTAAATACCTATCAAGGTGCTGTAAGATCTGGCATGTGTTACAGGAGGGGGTCGCAGTTCCGGAGCGACCCACTAGGTGTCATCCTCCGACAACCTTAGGCACCTCCTCATTCACAGTCTGGACTAATCAGTATCCTATTGGTGTCACCTGTGTCTACCTGTTCACCTGTGTCTACCTGTTCACCTGTGTCTACCTGTTCACCTGTGTCTACCTGTTCACCTGTGTCTACCTGTTCACCTGGGTCTACCTGTTCACCTGTGTCTACCTGTTCACCTGTGTCTACCTGTTCACCTGTGTCTACCTGTTCACCTGTGTCTACCTGTTCACCTGTGTCTACCTGTTCACCTGTGTCTCCCTGTTCACCTGTGTATTTACACCCTCACTTCCCTGTGTTCCCTTGCTCAGTTTTCTCTGCTAGTTTCTCGATGCCAAAACAGTACTAATCAGTGTCTGATCGCGAGACGTATGTACAGGTGCTTGAGAAGTGTTCTCCCTGTTTTCATTGTCGTTGTCAGTCGTAGTTAGTATTTCGTACGTTTGCCGTCGGCCTGTTTTTGGAGACCAATTTGCTCCTCCTTTATTTTAATGGTGACAAGTCCGTTATTTTGTACCCTGGCTTTGGGACCACCAGTAAAGATCCTTGTTTCACCATCTCTGCCTACTGCCTACGGTCTATCCTGCACCGCACCTGGGTCACACCTCTCACCGACCCTTACTGCCTACTGCCTACTGTCTATCCTGCACCGCACCTGGGTCACACCTCTCACCGACCCTTACTGCCTACTGTCTTTCCTGCACTGCACCTGGGTCACACCTCTCACCGACCCCTACTGCCTACTGTCTATCCTGCACCGCACCTGGGTCACACCTCTCACCGACCCTTACAGGCATGTGTCTGCAATGTAGTCGGGAGGAACTCCAACAACAACAACAACATACTAATAGTGTTGAAACGTGCTACAACTTCCTACTTCCACAAAACAACTTAACAGTAGATACACGGCAGGGCTACAGATGGCTGCTTGGGTTCATGCATTTGAATGATACAAATGTACTGCATGGGTCATCTCACACAGGCATTTCAGTCACAAGTGAGAGAGTGACAGAGTGACATGATTGACAGTGTGACATGATTGACAGTGTGACATGATTGACAGAGTGACATGATTGACAGAGTGACATGATTGACAGAGTGACATGATTGACAGAGTGACATGATTCAGTGTGACATGATTGAGAAAGTGACATGCGTGAGTGAAGGAGATTTCTATTATGAAAAGCGCTATAAAAAAAGTTTAATAAATGATTTATAATTATTAGGTGCAATCAATCTGGTAATAGCTCCACCTTGCCCTCTGATAGGCTGGGTGGAAGTTTTCACCATATTGCTTCTACCAATCCAATCCTCTCAGATCTTCACAAGTGCATAGGGTCTAGGGGTCCATTTGGGATGAGCCATTGAGTGAGTGAGCGCTATGGTGACCGAGTGAGACAAACCTCCGTGTAGTAGGCAGGCGGCGGAGAGAAGAAGTGGACTCCCGCCTGACCCAGGGTCTGTGCTGTGGACACTATGTCCTGTGTGTACAAGCCAATGTGCTGGATCCCTGGTCCTCTGTGCTGCTCCAGGAAGGTATCCACCTGGTTCCTGCCTGAAACAGACACCATTCAGGCACACAGACAGAGATAGACAAGATTCAGGTCTTGGCAGGTGGTAATTCATTAAAATAAATAAAAAATAGGTGATGGGTAAATGCATAGGCTCTTTCTGTCCATCCATCGATTCCTCACAGCATCTCTCCTAACTAGAGGTTGACATGAGAACAGGACTCCAGCGGGGGTGTTGCGGGTCCAGGACTCCAGCGGGGGTGTTGCGGGTCCAGGACTCCAGCGGGGGTGTTGCGGGTCCAGGACTCCAGCGGGGGTGTTTGCGGGTCCAGGACTCCAGCGGGGGTGTTGCGGGTCCAGGACTCCAGCGGGGGGTGTTGCGGGTCCAGGACTCCAGCGGGGGTGTTGCGGGTCCCGCGGGATTCTGGCAGGAATGGGAGTGATGTTCTAGATTGATGTTTGGGACAGGATCAACAGTCTACAGGAACCGGCAGTACAGGAATAGTTATGAACTTTGCAGAGGGTCCCTGGTTCAAGCCCAGGTTGGGGCGAGGAGAGGGACGGAAGCAACACTGTTACACGGAGACCGGGACAAGCGGCTTGAAATCGGCACAGCTGCTCTACTCCCAACAACTTTCCCGTCGAGCCCAATTGTTCGCGTTTTTAACTAAACCCGCGCCGTCTGAGGTGAAGAGTGAAATAAAAATCGATTGACTTGCGCTGTACTTGCCGCTCAGGTGTTATCCAACTATAGGTCATTGGCGCCCGGGGAACAGTGACAGGACAGGAATGAATTTTCACTCCCATGTCAACCTCTACTCCTAACCTCCTCAAACCCCGTTAAAGAAGAGGGGAGGGACCTTTGACCTTCTCTTTCAAAACAGGTTAGTGAAGGCAAAGAGAGGATTTGAGGAACCGTGGAAAGACAAATAATAGCCATGAGCGGTATAACCCTTTGAAGGTAATGACCTTGTTCAGGCAGCGACTCTGCAATGACAAACTTGCAGTCCGGTTCTTTCTTATCTGTGAAGGGGAAGCTTGATTCCTGTTTCACTGCATTTCCAGTACTCCATGGCTGTGAGACGCAGTCCAATGCCCTCCTGGTTCAGAACATAGCCCTCGTCCACATCCTCATTCCTGCTCAGGGAAACAGATAGGTAATCAATTTCTTTATTGTCCCAGGTGGGACATTTGTAAACAGACAAAACAACAACCCTTACAGAAAGAGCATCTATTTTTCTTCATTGTTGATCCCATAGAAATCCTATTAAATTAGTATTAAAATGCCTAATTCTACGGTTTATCCTTATAGCGTAGCCTGGGCACCAAACTGGTTTGTGCCATCATTCCACTCCTTGTCATATGTTTGGCTTTATGACACACGGAGTGGCATCGCAGAACTAACAGGTCTGGTGCCCAACCCAAACAACCGTTCTATACTCACAATAACTTACAGTACATTCGGAGCACATTCACTGCATCAGATTGTATTGAGATGCATGATCAATAATCATCTAACAATTCATCATTTTCAATTGTAGAACCATAAAAAAAAAAAGGCCCACTTAACCTGTCAATGAAGAACCTCTGAAAGCCAAAGTGCCTCTCATACCACCTCATCACTTGAGGTGTGCACCGTCTTGGGCAAGCGTAGGTGATGTGATCAAAGTGAGTGATTGGACAAGAGTCTGTACTCTTAGCCAATGGTGTGCAATTGTCCGTCACGTTTTCAACCTCCTGAAAGCCGGGTAAGAAGTCCCCCTTGTATTTACTCGTGTCAATGAGCGTGTGGTTCACATTTCCCATGATTGACTTGACGACAGAGTAGGTGACAAGCCCCTTCTCGTCACACACCTCTGTAGGGGGGCACCAGGAAATCGCAGCCAAGGTTGCGAAGGGACTTGAATGACCTCTCCACATCCTCTACTTCGAAACAGACGTTAGACGCGGTATCAACGGAATAGTGTGGGTGGACATCGTAGAGACATGTCGAATCCTTATCGTTCTTTTCCCCGGTTTGAATGTTGTCAGTCCATCCCGGTTCCGATTCTGAAGGAGAATTCCCTCTCTTGCTCGATAGCGTTTCTCCATTCAATTGAAGAGGGGACAGGTTTGGTCTTTCATTGACGACGAAAACTGCCGCTCCTTTCCTGAAAGCCAACTGTTTTGACTTCTCCGTCAGCCTCGCAACAAATAAATTAAACTTAAATTTAGAAACAAGTTCATACGCTATTTTATCCACGTTTGTAACGTGGAGTGAAATGTGATGCAACCGGCTCAAGTGGGCTGCCATTTTGTTATGACGTCAAATTGGGGGGGTGTCACCGAAAAGAAAAATACTTTCAATATAATAATATGCCATTTAGCAGACGCTTTTATCCAGAGCGACTTACAGTCACGTGTGCATACATTTTTACGTATGGGTGGCACCGGGGATCGAACCCACTACCCTGGAGTTACAAGCGCCATGCTTTACCAATTGAGCTACAGAGGACCACAATATGGTCCAGCTGAGACATCATCTCTCAGAGCAGTCATCCCTCAGGGTCTCTATGCCCGATAGGGTCCACCTGAGACATCATCTCTCAGAGCAGTCATCCCTCAGGGTCTCTATGCCCGATAGGGTCCACCTGAGACATCATCTCTCAGAGCAGTCATCCCTCAGGGTCTCTATGCCCGATAGGGTCCACCTGAGACATCATCTCTCAGAGCAGTCATCCCTCAGGGTCACTATGCCCGATAGGGTCCACCTGAGACGTCATCTCTCAGAGCAGTCATCCCTCAGGGTCTCTATGCCCGATAGGGTCCAACTGAGACGTCATCTCTCAGAGCAGTCATCCCTCAGGGTCTCTATGCCCGTAGGTCCACCTGAGACGTCATCTCTCAGAGCAGTCATCCCTCAGGGTCTCTATGCCCGATAGGGTCCACCTGAGACGTCATCTCTCAGAGCAGTCATCCCTCAGGGTCTCTATGCCCGATAGGGTCCACCTGAGACATCATCTCTCAGAGCAGTCATCCCTCAGGGTCTCTATGCCCGATAGGGTCCACCTGAGACATCATCTCTCAGAGCAGTCATCCCTCAGGGTCACTATGCTGCCCCCTACTGGTAGGTCATCTCTCAGTGCATCTACGAGGAGAAGTGGGGATTTCGAAAGGAGTCTTTTAATACTAGAAGTGCTGGAATTCCATAACCACTGGAACCGCGATGACATGATATTTACATTTTTATTATTTCAAATATTAAATAATAAATAATACATTGTAAAATTTAGGATTTTTTGAATAAGTGAAGGTAGCTAACGTTTGCTCGCATTTACATTTACGAAAAACGTAAAGTTCCATACATGGCTGCCTGTAGGTAGAGTTCCATACATGGCTGCCTGTAGGTAGAGTTCCATACATGGCTGCCTGTAGGTAGAGTTCCATACATGGCTGCCTGTAGGTAGAGTTCCATACATGGCTGCCTGTAGGTAGAGTTCCATACATGGCTGCCTGTAGGTAGAGTTCCATACATGGCTGCCTGGAGGTAGAGTTCCATACATGGCTGCCTGGAGGTAGAGTTCCATACATGGCTGCCTGTAGGTAGAGTTCCATACATGGCTGCCTGTAGGTAGAGTTCCATACATGGCTGCCTGTAGGTAAAGTTCCATACATGGCTGCCTGTAGGTAGAGTTCCATACATGGCTGCCTGGAGGTAGAGTTCCATACATGGCTGCCTGTAGGTAGAGTTCCATACATGGCTGCCTGTAGGTAGAGTTCCATACATGGCTGCCTGAGGTAGAGTTCCATACATGGCTGCCTGGAGGTAGAGTTCCATACATGGCTGCCTGGAGGTAGAGTTCCATACATGGCTGCCTGGAGGTAGAGTTCCATACATGGCTGCCTGTAGGTAGAGTTCCATACATGGCTGCCTGTAGGTAGAGTTCCATACATGGCTGCCTGTAGGTAGAGTTCCATACATGGCTGCCTGTAGGTACAGTTCCATACATGGCTGCCTGTAAGTAGAGTTCCATACATGGCTGCCTGTAGGTAGAGTTCCATACATGGCTGCCTGTAGGTACAGTTCCATACATGGCTGCCTGTAGGTAGAGTTCCATACATGGCTGCCTGTAGGTAGAGTTCCATACATGGCTGCCTGTAGGTAGAGTTCCATACATGGCTGCCTGGAGGTAGAGTTCCATACATGGCTGCCTGTAGGTAGAGTTCCATACATGGCTGCCTGTAGGTACAGTTCCATACATGGCTGCCTGTAGGTAGAGTTCCATACATGGCTGCCTGTAGGTAAAGTTCCATACATGGCTGCCTGTAAGTAGAGTTCCATACATGGCTGCCTGTAGGTAGAGTTCCATACATGGCTGCCTGTAGGTAGAGT
Organism: Coregonus clupeaformis; assembly: GCF_020615455.1. NCBI lineage: Eukaryota > Metazoa > Chordata > Actinopteri > Salmoniformes > Salmonidae > Coregonus > Coregonus clupeaformis. The sequence continues at coordinate 23,569 of NW_025535171.1, read as the reverse complement.
TCCATACATGGCTGCCTGTAGGTAGAGTTCCATACATGGCTGCCTGTAGGTAGAGTTCCATACATGGCTGCCTGTAGGTAGAGTTCCATACATGGCTGCCTGTAGGTAGAGTTCCATACATGGCTGCCTGGAGGTAGAGTTCCATACATGGCTGCCTGTAGGTAGAGTTCCATACATGGCTGCCTGTAGGTAAAGTTCCATACATGGCTGCCTGTAGGTAGAGTTCCATACATGGCTGCCTGTAGGTAGAGTTCCATACATGGCTGCCTGTAGGTAAAGTTCCATACATGGCTGCCTGTAGGTAGAGTTCCATACATGGCTGCCTGTAGGTAGAGTTCCATACATGGCTGCCTGTAGGTAAAGTTCCATACATGGCTGCCTGTAGGTAGAGTTCCATACATGGCTGCCTGTAGGTAAAGTTCCATACATGGCTGCCTGTAGGTAGAGTTCCATACATGGCTGCCTGGAGGTAGAGTTCCATACATGGCTGCCTGTAGGTAAAGTTCCATACATGGCTGCCTGGAGGTAGAGTTCCATACATGGCTGCCTGTAGGTAGAGTTCCATACATGGCTGCCTGGAGGTAAAGTTCCATACATGGCTGCCTGTAGGTAAAGTTCCATACATGGCTGCCTGTAAGTAGAGTTCCATACATGGCTGCCTGTAAGTAGAGTTCCATACATGGCTGCCTGGAGGTAGAGTTCCATACATGGCTGCCTGTAGGTAGAGTTCCATACATGGCTGCCTGTAGGTAGAGTTCCATACATGGCTGCCTGGAGGTAGAGTTCCATACATGGCTGCCTGTAGGTAGAGTTCCATACATGGCTGCCTGGAGGTAGAGTTCCATACATGGCTGCCTGGAGGTAGAGTTCCATACATGGCTGCCTGGAGGTAATGTTCCATACATGGCTGCCTGTAGGTAGAGTTCCATACATGGCTGCCTGTAGGTAGAGTTCCATACATGGCTGCCTGGAGGTAGAGTTCCATACATGGCTGCCTGGAGGTAAAGTTCCATACATGGCTGCCTGGAGGTAAAGTTCCATACATGGCTGCCTGGAGGTAGAGTTCCATACATGGCTGCCTGTAGGTAGAGTTCCATACATGGCTGCCTGTAGGTACAGTTCCATACATGGCTGCCTGGAGGTAGAGTTCCATACATGGCTGCCTGTAGGTAGAGTTCCATACATGGCTGCCTGTAGGTAGAGTTCCATACATGGCTGCCTGGAGGTAAAGTTCCATACATGGCTGCCTGTAGGTAGAGTTCCATACATGGCTGCCTGTAGGTAGAGTTCCATACATGGCTGCCTGTAGGTAGAGTTCCATACATGGCTGCCTGTAGGTAAAGTTCCATACATGGCTGCCTGGAGGTAGAGTTCCATACATGGCTGCCTGTAGGTAGAGTTCCATACATGGCTGCCTGTAGGTAGAGTTCCATACATGGCTGCCTGTAGGTAGAGTTCCATACATGGCTGCCTGTAGGTAGAGTTCCATACATGGCTGCCTGTAGGTAGAGTTCCATACATGGCTGCCTGGAGGTAGAGTTCCATACATGGCTGCCTGTAGGTAGAGTTCCATACATGGCTGCCTGGAGGTAGAGTTCCATACATGGCTGCCTGGAGGTAAAGTTCCATACATGGCTGCCTGTAGGTAGAGTTCCATACATGGCTGCCTGGAGGTAAAGTTCCATACATGGCTGCCTGTAGGTAGAGTTCCATACATGGCTGCCTGTAGGTAGAGTTCCATACATGGCTGCCTGTAGGTAAAGTTCCATACATGGCTGCCTGTAGGTAGAGTTCCATACATGGCTGCCTGTAGGTAGAGTTCCATACATGGCTGCCTGTAGGTAGAGTTCCATACATGGCTGCCTGTAGGTAGAGTTCCATACATGGCTGCCTGTAGGTAGAGTTCCATACATGGCTGCCTGTAGGTAGAGTTCCATACATGGCTGCCTGTAGGTAGAGTTCCATACATGGCTGCCTGTAGGTAGAGTTCCATACATGGCTGCCTGTAGGTAGAGTTCCATACATGGCTGCCTGTAGGTACAGTTCCATACATGGCTGCCTGTAGGTAGAGTTCCATACATGGCTGCCTGTAGGTAGAGTTCCATACATGGCTGCCTGTAGGTAGAGTTCCATACATGGCTGCCTGGAGGTAAAGTTCCATACATGGCTGCCTGGAGGTAGAGTTCCATACATGGCTGCCTGTAGGTAGAGTTCCATACATGGCTGCCTGTAGGTAGAGTTCCATACATGGCTGCCTGTAGGTAAAGTTCCATACATGGCTGCCTGTAGGTAGAGTTCCATACATGGCTGCCTGTAGGTAGAGTTCCATACATGGCTGCCTGTAGGTAGAGTTCCATACATGGCTGCCTGTAGGTAGAGTTCCATACATGGCTGCCTGTAGGTAGAGTTCCATACATGGCTGCCTGTAGGTAGAGTTCCATACATGGCTGCCTGTAGGTAGAGTTCCATACATGGCTGCCTGTAGGTAGAGTTCCATACATGGCTGCCTGTAGGTAGAGTTCCATACATGGCTGCCTGTAGGTAGAGTTCCATACATGGCTGCCTGTAGGTAGAGTTCCATACATGGCTGCCTGTAGGTAGAGTTCCATACATGGCTGCCTGTAGGTAGAGTTCCATACATGGCTGCCTGTAGGTAGAGTTCCATACATGGCTGCCTGTAGGTAGAGTTCCATACATGGCTGCCTGGAGGTAGAGTTCCATACATGGCTGCCTGTAGGTAGAGTTCCATACATGGCTGCCTGTAGGTAGAGTTCCATACATGGCTGCCTGTAGGTAGAGTTCCATACATGGCTGCCTGTAGGTAGAGTTCCATACATGGCTGCCTGTAGGTAGAGTTCCATACATGGCTGCCTGTAGGTAGAGTTCCATACATGGCTGCCTGTAGGTAGAGTTCCATACATGGCTGCCTGTAGGTAGAGTTCCATACATGGCTGCCTGTAGGTAGAGTTCCATACATGGCTGCCTGTAGGTAGAGTTCCATACATGGCTGCCTGTAGGTAGAGTTCCATACATGGCTGCCTGGAGGTAGAGTTCCATACATGGCTGCCTGTAGGTAGAGTTCCATACATGGCTGCCTGTAGGTAGAGTTCCATACATGGCTGCCTGTAGGTAGAGTTCCATACATGGCTGCCTGTAGGTAAAGTTCCATACATGGCTGCCTGGAGGTAGAGTTCCATACATGGCTGCCTGGAGGTAGAGTTCCATACATGGCTGCCTGTAGGTAGAGTTCCATACATGGCTGCCTGTAGGTAGAGTTCCATACATGGCTGCCTGGAGGTAGAGTTCCATACATGGCTGCCTGTAGGTAGAGTTCCATACATGGCTGCCTGGAGGTAGAGTTCCATACATGGCTGCCTGTAGGTAAAGTTCCATACATGGCTGCCTGTAGGTAAAGTTCCATACATGGCTGCCTGTAGGTAGAGTTCCATACATGGCTGCCTGTAGGTAGAGTTCCATACATGGCTGCCTGTAAGTAGAGTTCCATACATGGCTGCCTGTAAGTAGAGTTCCATACATGGCTGCCTGTAGGTAGAGTTCCATACATGGCTGCCTGTAGGTAGAGTTCCATACATGGCTGCCTGTAGGTAGAGTTCCATACATGGCTGCCTGGAGGTAGAGTTCCATACATGGCTGCCTGTAGGTAGAGTTCCATACATGGCTGCCTGTAGGTAGAGTTCCATACATGGCTGCCTGTAAGTAGAGTTCCATACATGGCTGCCTGTAGGTAGAGTTCCATACATGGCTGCCTGTAGGTAGAGTTCCATACATGGCTGCCTGTAAGTAGAGTTCCATACATGGCTGCCTGGAGGTAAAGTTCCATACATGGCTGCCTGTAAGTAGAGTTCCATACATGGCTGCCTGGAGGTAGAGTTCCATACATGGCTGCCTGTAGGTAGAGTTCCATACATGGCTGCCTGTAGGTAGAGTTCCATACATGGCTGCCTGTAGGTAGAGTTCCATACATGGCTGCCTGGAGGTAGAGTTCCATACATGGCTGCCTGGAGGTAGAGTTCCATACATGGCTGCCTGTAGGTAGAGTTCCATACATGGCTGCCTGTAAGTAGAGTTCCATACATGGCTGCCTGTAGGTAGAGTTCCATACATGGCTGCCTGTAGGTAGAGTTCCATACATGGCTGCCTGTAGGTAGAGTTCCATACATGGCTGCCTGTAGGTAGAGTTCCATACATGGCTGCCTGGAGGTAGAGTTCAAAGACAGCTCACAGTGAGTGAATATAATTTTTTTTTGCCCAACTGAAATGTCCAATCCTTTCGAAATCCCCACTTTTCCTGAGAGATGCACTGAGAGATGACCTACCAGTAGGGGGCAGCATAGTGACCCTGAGGGATGACTGCTCTGAGAGATGATGTCTCAGCTGGACCCTATCGGGCATAGAGACCCTGAGGGATGACTGCTCTGAGAGATGACGTCTCAGCTGGACCCTATCGGGCATAGAGACCCTGAGGGATGACTGCTCTGAGAGATGACGTCTCAGCTGGACCCTATCGGGCATAGAGACCCTGAGGGATGACTGCTCTGAGAGATGATGTCTCAGCTGGACCCTATCGGGCATAGAGACCCTGAGGGATGACTGCTCTGAGAGATGACGTCTCAGCTGGACCCTATCGGAGCATAGAGACCCTGAGGGATGACTGCTCTGAGAGATGACGTCTCAGCTGGACCCTATCGGGCATAGAGACCCTGAGGGATGACTGCTCTGAGAGATGATGTCTCAGTTGGACCCTATTGGGTATAGAGACCCTGAGGGATGACTGCTCTGAGAGATGATATCTCAGTTGGACCCTATTGGGTATAGAGACCCTGAGGGATGACTGCTCTGAGAGATGATGTCTCAGCTGGACCCTATTGGGTATAGAGACCCTGAGGGATGACTGCTCTGAGAGATGATGTCTCAGTTGGACCCTATTGGGTATAGAGACCCTGAGGGATGACTGCTCTGAGAGATGATGTCTCAGCTGGACCCTATTGGGTATAGAGACCCTGAGGGATGCCTGCTCTGAGAGATGATGTCTCAGCTGGACCCTATTGGGTATAGAGACCCTGAGGGATGACTCCTCTGAGAGATGATGTCTCAGTTGGACCCTATTGGGTATAGAGACCCTGAGGGATGACTGCTCTGAGAGATGATGTCTCAGTTGGACCCTATTGGGTATAGAGACCCTGAGGGATGACTCCTCTGAGAGATGATGTCTCAGCTGGACCCTATTGGGTATAGAGACCCTGAGGGATGACTCCTCTGAGAGATGATGTCTCAGCTGGACCCTATTGGGTATAGAGACCCTGAGGGATGACTCCTCTGAGAGATGATGTCTCAGTTGGACCCTATTGGGTATAGAGACCCTGAGGGATGACTCCTCTGAGAGATGATGTCTCAGTTGGACCCTATTGGGTATAGAGACCCTGAGGGATGCAAATGAAAATTATTTTCTCTAATGAAAATGAAGCAAAGGAGAGCAGAACGGCCTTGTCAAGAGGTCTGACCCTTTAGAATATTTAATAATATATGCCATTTAGCAGAAGCTTGCAATTTATGCATCAATCACACCTACAGTGTAACGCCTCGGTCACACTGATAGCGTCGTTCCGTTTTGGTACACCAGAAGTACATTCATTTCCAATGGAACGCTGCGTTTGCCTTGCAGCATTGCGTTGCAGAGGCAGTTGCAGTGCGTTCTGTGTGGTGCATACATTGGATTAATCGAACGTATGCATCAAATTGTATGTGTAGACGGCTTGACAGTAATGGTAGCAGAAGGTCAATGTGGAACTTATGTTGCACACATATCCCAGATGATGCTGTGTACCATTTTGCAATGAAAGCTGTAGGTGTGTTCGAGGCGTTTCATGCATGCATACATTTTACGATAGGATGGTCCTGGGAATTGAACTCACAATCCTGGGTCGTGTTCCCCTTGCTCAGACGTTGCACTGCATCAACCAACGGTTGCGTGCCACGTCACCGACTGTGTGTTGGGCACCAGATTGCTATAACAATCAATCAATCAATTTTATTTTATATAGCCCTTCTTACATCAGCTAATATCTCGAAGTGCTGTACAGAAACCCAGCCTAAAACCCCAAACAGCTAGTAATGCAGGTGTAAAAGCACGGTGGCTAGGAAAAACTCCCTAGAAAGGCGAAAACCTAGGAAGAAACCTAGAGAGGAACCAGGCTATGAGGGGTGGCCAGTCCTCTTCTGGCTGTGCCGGGTGAAGATTATAACAGAACCATGCCAAGATGTTCAAAAATGTTCATAAGTGACAAGCATGGTCAAATAATAATCAGGAATAAATCTCAGTTGGCTTTTCATAGCCGATCATTAAGAGTTGAAAACAGCAGGTCTGGGACAGGTAGGGGTTCCATAACCGCAGGCAGAACAGTTGAAACTGGAATAGCAGCAAGGCCAGGCGGACTGGGGACAGCAAGGAGTCACCACGGCCGGTAGTCCCGACGTATGGTCCTAGGGCTCAGGTCTCTCAGTTGGCTTTTCATAGCCGATCATTAAGAGTTGAAAACAGCAGGTCTGGGACAGGTAGGGGTTTCGTAACCGCAGGCAGAACAGTTGAAACTGGAATAGCAGCAAGGCCAGGCGGACTGGGGACAGCAAGGTGTCATCATGCCCGGTAGTCCTGACGTATGGTCCTAGGGCTCAGGTTCTCAGAGAGAAAGAGAGAACGAGAGAATTAGAGAGAGCATACTTAAATTCACACAGGACACTAGATAAGACAGGAGAAGTACTCCAGGTATAACCAACTAACCCCAGCCCCCCGACACATAAACTACTGCAGCATAAATACTGGAGGCTGAGACAGGAGCGGTCCGGGAGACACTGTGGCCCCATCCGAAGAAACCCCGGACAGGGCCAAACAGGAAGGATATAACCCCACCCACTCTGCCAAAGCACAGCCCCCGCACCACTAGAGGGATATCCTCAACCACCAACTTACAATCCTGAGACAAGGCCGAGTATAGCCCACAGAGGTCTCCACCACAGCACAAACCAAGGGGGGGCGCCAACCCAGACAGGAAGATCACGTCAGTAACTCAACCCACTCAAGTGACGCACCCCTCCCAGGGACGGCATGAAAGAGCACCAGCAAGCCAGTGACTCAGCCCCTGCAACAGGGTTAGAGGCAGAGAACCCCAGTGGAGAGGGGAACCGGCCCGGCAGAGACAGCAAGGGCTGTTCGTTATTCCAGAGCCTTTCCGTTCACCTTCACACTCCTGGGCCAGACTACACTCAATCATATGACCTACTGAAGAGATAAGTCTTCAGTAAAGACTTAAAGGTTGAGACCGAGTCTGCGTCTCTCACATGGGTAGGCAGACTGTTCCATAAAAATGGAGATCTATAGGAGAAAGCCCTGCCTCCCGCTGTTTGCTTAGAAATTCTAGGGACAATTAGGAGGCCTGCGTCTTGCGACCGTAGCGTACGTATTGGTATGTACGGCAGGACCAACTCGGAAAGATAGGTAGGAGCAAGCCCATGTAACGCTTTATAGGTTAACAGTAAAACCTTGAAATCAGCCCTTGCCTTAACAGGAAGCCAGTGTAGGGAAGCTAGCACTGGAGTAATATGATCAAATTTCTTGGTTCTAGTCAGGATTCTAGCAGCCGTATTTAGCACTAACTGAAGTTTATTTAGTGCTTTATCCGGGTAGCCGGAAAATAGAGCATTGCAGTAGTCTAACCTAGAAGTAACAAATGCATGGATTAATTTTTCTGCATCATTTTTGGACAGAAAATTTCTAATTTTTGCAATGTTACGTAGATGGAAAAAAGCTGTCCTTGAAACAGTCTTGATATGTTCGCAAAAGAGAGATCAGGGTCAAGAGTAACGCCGAGGTCCTTCACAGTTTTATTTGAGACGACTTTACAACCATCAAGGTGAATTGTCAGATTTAACAGAAGATCTCTTTGTTTCTTGGGACCTAGAACAAGCATCTCTGTTTTGTCCGAGTTTAAAAGTAAAAAGTTTTCAGCCATCCACTTCCTTATGTCTGAAACACAGGCTTCTAGCGAGGGCAATTTTGGGGCTTCACCATGTTTCATTGAAATGTACAGCTGTGTGTCATCCGCATAGCAGTGAAAGTTAACATTATGTTTTCGAATAACATCCCCGAGAGGTAAAATATATAGTGAAAACAATAGTGGTCCTAAAACGGAACCTTGAGGAACACCGAAATGTACAGTTGATTTGTCGGAGGACAGACCATTTACAGAGACAAACTGATATCTTTCCGACAGGTAAGATCTAAACCAGGCCAGAACTTGTCCGTGTAGACCAATTTGGGTTTCCAGTCTCTCCAAAAGAATGTGGTGATCGATGGTGTCAAAGGCAGCACTAAGGTCTAGTAGCACGAGGACAGATGCAGAGCCTCGGTCTGACGCCATTAAAAGGTCATTTACCACCTTCACAAGTGCAGTCTCAGTGCTATGATGGGGTCTAAAACCAGACTGAAGCATTTCGTATACATTGTTTGTCTTCAGAAAGGCAGTGAGTTGCTGCGCAACAGCTTTTTCAAAAAATTTTTGAGAGGAATGGAAGATTCGATATAGGCCGATAGTTTTTATATTTTCCGGGTCAAGGTTTGGCTTTTTCAAGAGAGGCTTTATCACTGCCACTTTTAGTGAGTTTGGTACACATCCGGTGGATAGAGAGCTGTTTATTATGTTCAACATAGGAGGGCCAAGCACAGGAAGCAGCTCCTTCAGCAGTTTAGTAGGAATAGGATCCAGTATGCAGCTTGAAGGTTTAGAGGCCATGATTATTTTCATCATTGTGTCAGGAGATATAGTACTAAAACACTTAAGTGTCTCTCCCGATCCCAGGCCCTCGCAGAGCTGTGCAGATCCAGGACAGCTAAGCCCTGGAGGAATACGCAGATTCAAAGAGGAGTCCGTAATTTGCTTTCTAATGGTCATGATCTTTTCCTCAAAGAAGTTCATGAATTTATTACTGCTGAAGTGAAAGCCATCCTCTCTTGGGGAATGCTGCTTTTTAGTTAGCTTTGCAACAGTATCAAAAAGAAATTTTGGATTATTCTTATTTTCCTCGATTAAGTTGGAAAAGTAGGATGATCGAGCAGCAGTGAGGGCTCTTCGGTACTGCACGGTACTGTCTTTCCAAGCTAGTCGGAAGACTTCCAGTTTGGTGTGGCGCCATTTCCGTTCCAATTTCCTGGAAGCTTGCTTCAAAGCTCGGGTATTTTCTGTATACCAGGGAGCTAGTATAACAGGTTTAAGCTGATAGCTAAAATACCTATCCAGGTGCTGTAAGATCTGGCATGCGTTCAGCAACGCCTGGGCAGAAGAACACACCCTTTGTGTTGCAGTGCCACGCTCTACCAACTGAACCATAATGCTGTCAGTAATGAAGCCCTGTGTCTCAATAGTCTATTAGTGGCTTCCTCCCCTCATCTCCTTTTCTTGATCAAAACAGGTGAAGGGAAAGTACGCGAAACGTCAGACTATTGAGGTACACCCCTAATGTGTAGTCAATAGACTGATCACCTCTCGATCACACCACTCCAACGTTCAGCTGCACACATCAACTCAATCACACCACTCCAACGTTCAGCTGCACACATCAACTCAATCACACCACTCCAACGTTCAGCTGCACACATCAACTCAATCACACCACTCCAACGTTCAGCTGCACACATCAACTCAATCACACCACTCCAACGTTCAGCTGCACACATCAACTCAATCACACCACTCCAACGTTCAGCTGCACACATCAACTCAATCACACCACTCCAACGTTCAGCTGCACACATCAACTCAATCACACCACTCCAACGTTCAGCTGCACACATCAACTCAATCACACCACTCCAACGTTCAGCTGCACACATCAACTCAATCACACCACTCCAACGTTCAGCTGCACACATCAAATGGGACTAAAAGAATGACAGAAGTACAAAAACAGTCTTTACAAAACATCAGATCTGGATCTTAAGTTCAAAGTTTGTGTAAAAGAAAAAGGAATCTGACACAACGGCATCAATGTCCTGGGGCGTGTATTCACTAGAGATCAAACCGAACCAAACGGAATGAAACCGGGACGGACCTACCAGAATTTGACCTACCTGAATAGAAACTCTCGTTTTCATTGCAAAACATTTACCGTTTGGAGTGAACGGCTTCTGTTGCAAAACGTTTTGCTACAGTGTGACTAATAAACACACCCCTTGGACCCCAGTCCTGTTGTAGGTAGGTACTGTCCAATAGGAACAATCTATAGTCAATGGTCAAATTCCTATCCGACTACATTGCAGACGCTTTCCAGATCTCACAACGCCTGGATAGGTTTGTAAAATATCCGCTTTCCAGATCTTACAGCGCCTGGATAGATATGCCAAATATCAGCTGATTAGGGACCAGATCTTACAGCGCCTGGATAGATATGCCAAATATCAGCTGATTAGGGACCAGATCTTACAGCGCCTGGATAGATATGCCAAATATCAGCTCACCAGTGACCACATCAAATACTGTAAAACAGCAATCTGATGCCCGACTGCACAGTCGATGACGTGGCACACAACCATTGGTTGATGCAATGCAACGCCTGCACATCCATTTGGGCAGGAACTCGACCACCACTTCCTTCTAAACCAGCCAATCAGAGCTCTGCCCCATTCTTGGAGCATGCAGGTCCCTAGTCTAGCCAGGTGGACCCTATTTTGCATAGAGACCCCTGTGAGCTATCCCAGATAGACAGTCCAGCTCCTGGTCAGGACGACCCCCCTGTGAGCTATCCCAGATAGACAGTCCAGCTCCTGGTCAGGACGACCCCCTGTGAGCTATCCCAGATAGACAGTCCAGCTCCTGGTCAGGACGACCCCCTGTGAGCTATCCCAGATAGACAGTCCAGCTCCTGGTCAGGACGATCCCTGTGAGCTATCCCAGATAGACAGCCCAGCTCCTGGTCAGGACGACCCCCTGTGAGCTATCCCAGATAGACAGTCCAGCTCCTGGTCAGGACGACCCCTGTGAGCTATCCCAGATAGACAGCCCAGCTCCTGGTCAGGACGACCCCTGTGAGCTATCCCAGATAGACAGTCCAGCTCCTGGTCAGGACGACCCCTGTGAGCTATCCCAGATAGACAGCCCAGCTCCTGGTCAGGACGACCCCTTGTGAGCTATCCCAGATAGACAGCCCAGCTCCTGGTCAGGACGACCCTTTTAACAAGGCACACCTGTTAATTGAAATGCATTCCAGGTGACTACCTCGTGAAACTGGTTGAGAGAATGTCAAGAGTGTTCAAAGCTGTCGTCAAGGCCAAAGGGTGGCTATTTGAAGAATATCAAATATAAAATATATTTTGATTTGTTTAACACTTTTTTTGGTTACTACATGATTCCATATGTGTTATTTCATAGTTTTGATGTCTTCGCTATTATTCTACAATGTAGAAAATAGAACAATTAAGAAAAACCCTTGAATGAGTAGGTGTGTCCAAACTTTTGACTGGTACTGTATATATTATTTATTAGCTAACCCCACCTGCCCTGAATGACGGGTCGCCACTTGGGCAGATGTGCATTTTGAAGAGGCACAGTGACTCTTTTAGAAAAACGTTTACTTGCAAGAATATTGACATTTCCCAGAGAGGAAGAGGCAAAGTTTGAGGATTTATCTGCCCGTGTGAGTTAAGCCTTTTTTTGTATGGCGGTCTATAAAAGAGTGTCGAATTACCTGAGGCTTATTTGATCTAATATTCGTTTTGTAAGGTTTAGGCTGCACGTGACATTCTGGCAACTTTGAGAAAAACGTAGGGGGTTTTCTCATTTGAGAAAAAAGACCGTCCACCGTCCTCTCTCCTCTGTGACCCGGGAACCGATAAGTGGTTGAGTGGTCAAGGAGTGTGTCAGCTCGATGGTAGACAAATGGAAGAGTGTCCTCCCGTCCTCGATAGCCACCTTTCATCGAGGATACTCACGTGTAACCAGCAGGAGGTGAGCAAATCGAATTGATAAAAGGCCTTAGTTGTGCCTGTTGTTGTTTTTTTTTACAGACAGACAGGGGCACACTCCAACACTCAGACATAATTTACTAACGCAGTATTTGTATTTAGTGAGTCCGCCAGATCAGAGGCAGTAGGGATGACAACGTTATATTGATAGGTGTGTGAATTGGACCATATTTTCTGTCCTGCCTGAGCATTCGAAATGTAACAAGTATTTTTGTGTGTCAGGGAAAATGTATGGGAGTAGAAAGTACATATTTTCTTTAGGAATGTAGTGGAGTAAAAGTAAAAGTTGTAAAAAATATGAATAATAAAGTAAATTACAGATACACTGTACACAATTACAGATCAATCTTCTTCTTCATCTCTGTCTGACTACAACCAAAAAAGGTGTATTGCCGCCACCTACTGGGTGGGGTGAAAACTGAAACACTTTAACGCAGAATAAAATGAGGACTGGGGGAAAGGTGAAAAAAAACATACTCATAATATCTATGTACTACTCCTTCAGTCAGATTAAAATGTATTTCCCCTCGATCTCCGTCGCCGCCAATAAAATCACAGGCGATGTTTTTTATGGATAGGCGTTCGGAGAGGAGAGACCCTTCTGAGCTTCTCATCCAATGGGTTTTGAGGAGGAACCTTCTCTTCTCACCCCCGTCTCGAAACCCATTGGATGACAAAACTAGATGTCCCGCCCCTCTGACCTTCTCCTCCAATGGGGTTTTGAGTAGGAGGCGTGGAGAGAGGACACGAGGAGTCAGCAAATGAGATTCTCCATCGAGTCTTTTCGGAGAGCCGTTCATTTGGCTCATAAACGGCTCTTTGTTCATAAGGCCTAGTGCTTTAAAAAAAATGTAGCTACCGAAAACAGTGGAGAAAAAAAAAAGCACATCTCTAATGTAAAGCCAAAAAAAGTTTCCTGACATCATATGTCAGATCGTGAGATATGACTTCAAATACATTTTATCTGACCAAATTATTAGATGTCCTGCAAAAAAATGAAGGAAGAAATTAAACGCACTGCAAAACTGGAGCTAAATAAACAGCAGTAACAGTATGCAAATCAGGGAGCCATATGAACGGCTCTTTCACAGATGCGAGTCAGTTCCCGACGTTCACCAAAAAGATCCGTTCAAAAAAGAACCGATCGTTGGCGAACTATTCACCACTAACCATGGAGTCCGGGGATTGACAACATGATATAAAGAGCGAAGCGGAAGGGGGCTTTACACTATAACGGTCCCTTTTTTGTACATTTATTTTTCATTTTCCAGAGTGTACCGTGGGGTAAAGAAAAACAATGTGAGAGAAAAGGGTTTGAAATCCACTGGAAGAACCGACTAGGAAGGTTCGATAGAACGAAGAGGAGGCGGGACTGGGCAGCTCGACCGACTCAGGTTTGTTGTGGTTCTGGACCAGGGAGGAAAAGTACACAGGGAAATATAAGATTAATCAATTAGTTAGTTAGTTAGCTAGCTAGCTAATGACCGATTGATAGATGATAAAGACAATGTTCTTCATTATTGAGTACAATAGGATTACCTAGCTAGTAGCTAACGTTAGCTAATATTAAGAGTTGATAGATTGGCAAATAGGCAAAGCTAGCTAGCAGGCTAGCCGTTAGCTAACTAGCAAGAGTAGCTAACTTCGAATAATATCCTTTTAAAAACTGGACGTTGGGGATATTTCAATATTTCACCCCGACACAGACGGTAAAAAACATGGCTGTCCGTTTCAAACCCCAACAGGTGGTGCCTCCATAACAAAAGCGAACTAGTTAGCATTTCGATCTAGCTAACGTCGATGAACGCTGGATAGCTGGCTTGGGGGGGGTTTGAGATGCTTGCCAATGTACAATGTTTACTCAAGGAACTCAACTCTGTGGTGGGCCCCGTAGCTACTAGGTAGCTAGCTAGCATTTCATGAGTTGTGAGTGTACAAAACATTAAATTGTTCTCATTAAGCTTAAAAAAAAAAAAAAAACACGGAATGAAATGCGGATAAAAGTGTCGTCTTTCCAAACACTTCTATTCTCTCGTTGTCTGTTCAGCTAAGGGTTTACCCTAACCCATTTTTAATGTATCATTTTTTTCCCTAAAGGAGCCCTTACATTTCTTTCCTTTCTACCTGATCCACGATGACGGAGGTGGGAGTGAAGTGGGCCTGCGACTACTGCACCTATGAGAACTGGCCGTCCGCTGTTAAGTGCACCATGTGCCGTGCACAGCGTCCCATCAGCCCCATCATCACAGAGGAGCCCTACAATAGCAGCCTTAGTCTGGAGCCTGACTGTGGGTGGCAGGACCCTCCGAGCACCGAGGCAAACTGTGGTAGCCTCCTGATCTGCCCAGACTCCAGTGCCAGGCCCCGTGTCAAGCCCCTCAACATGGCTGACACTAGCTCCAAGTGGTCCTGTCAGATGTGCACCTACCTGAACTGGCCCCGCGCCATCCGCTGTACCCAGTGTCTGTGTCAGTGCCTGCAGAGGACCCCCTGCAGCCCCACAGAGGCCCCCCAGACATCAGGCTCCAACGCGGGCTACCGCCCGGCCCCGGCCCCATCTCCTCCCCCCATGGACCCCTGTACAGAGGAGTACAACGACCGGAACAGACTCAACACCCGAGGAGGTGGCGGCGGCGGAGGCTGTGGCGGCAGCAGTAGCACCGGGCAGCACTGGACTTGCACGGCCTGTACTTACCAGAACTGTCCCAAGACCAGGAAGTGCATCGTCTGCGACCACCCCCAGCCTCAACCTAACAACCAGGAGGCTATTCCTATAGAGCTGGCTGGGCAGTCCGAGGAGGCTCCCTCCTCCATATCCTCAATCATCAACGAACAGGAAAGAGACAGGGCCAGATGGAGAGGGAGTGGAGGGAGCTGCAGTGGGGGGCTGAGCAGGGGACAGAATGGGGGGCTGGGACAGAGGATGACCTCTCCACCCACCTCCAAGAGGGAGGCGGAGGTAAAGATGGACTTCCAGAGGATTGAGCTGGCGGCCGGGGCGATGAGCAGCAGACCGGAGCAGCATCACCATCCGGAGAAGATCGACTTCAAGAAGATGAAGCAGATTAAGAACAGGATGAGGAAAAGTGACTGGCTGTTCCTCAATGCTTGTGCAGGTGAGTGACTGGTTATTATAGGATAGGAGTTAGTTAGGAGGCCTTTTATGTACAGTAACACTGTCTGTGAATGGACATTACACAGAAACAAGATCGGGAGAAAATGTATGGAACACTCTCGTTCCTGGCCAAGCTGTAGTAGTTACCCTGGTTGTCACTAACTGGCCAAGCTGTAGTAGTTACCCTGGTTGTCACTAACTGGCCAAGCTGTAGTAGTTACCCTGGTTGTCACTAACTGGCCAAGCTGTAGTAGTTACCCTGGTTGTCACTAACAGGCCAAGCTGTAGTAGTTACCCTGGTTGTCACTAACTGGCCAAGCTGTAGTAGTTACCCTGGTTGTCACTAACTGGCCAAGCTGTAGTAGTTACGCTGGTTGTCACTAACAGGCCAAGCTGTAGTAGTTACGCTGGTTGTCACTAACAGGCCAAGCTGTAGTAGTTACGCTGGTTGTCACTAACTGGCCAAGCTGTAGTAGTTACCCTGGTTGTCACTAACTGGCCAAGCTGTAGTCGTTACCCTGGTTGTCACTAACTGACCAAGCTGTAGTAGTTACCCTGGTTGTCACTAACTGGCCAAGCTGTAGTCGTTACCCTGGTTGTCACTAACTGACCAAGCTGCAGTAGTTCACCCTGGCTGGTGACCTCACTACCATGGTTACAGGGCTGGTGACCTCACTCTGTAAAGGCAGAGGTTTGCGTAGAGCGTGTTTCAGGACTGAAAGCCATCTTTCTGTTCTCAGCGTTTTCTGTGATCATTGTTGCCATTTATTTAGTGTACAATATTAAACTATAAAGCTGAAACTGTGAGCTTTCTCTCTGAGTCAGATTAGGCTATAAGGAATGCACTTGAGTAGAGATGGGTTTTGTTGATACACAAGGTGTTTGTTGGAGGAATGACCATCTAGAAGGACAATAGACTTGCTACAGTCAGTCAGTGGCACAGCAGCTGCGTTGTAACATAATGAACATACAGTGAGTGCTGATTTTGTACGTTTGCCCACTGACAAAGACATGATCAGTCTATCATTTTAATGGTAGGTTTATTTGAACAGTGAGAGACAGAATAACAACAACAAAAATCCAGAAAAACGCATGTCAAAAATGTTATAAATTGATTTGCATTTTAATGAGGGAAATAAGTATTTGACCCCCTCTCAATCAGAAAGATTTCTGGCTCCCAGGTGTCTTTTATACAGAAAACGAGCTGAGATTAGGAGCACACTCTTAAAGGGAGTGCTCCTAATCTCAGCTTGTTACCTGTATAAAAGACACCTGTCCACAGAAGCAAGGTTCCAGGTTTCCGTTTGTACAATTTTCTTTCAGGTTTTTGCTAATGAAAAACGCGTAAAAAAATAAAGTAAATAGAAAAACAAAAAAAATCATGACCACTTTTGAGGTCTGGGAAAAATCTAAGAAATGTCTGTTTTTGGGTGTAGTTATCCTTTCCTTTAAGCGTGCCCCAGCCTGAGCTGTTGTTTGGTTGGAGATGTTTCTGTAGCGCTCATGTGATGGCAGAGTTTGCAAAACAAATGGCCACTGGATCGATACAAATAACCATGATATCATTCTGCCAGGTAGGCATAGGCTACTTTTGTAGTTAACGTTTCATTAAGAAGGTTTTTGGGAAAGCCCTTTCCATCTCTACCAGAAGAAGGTTATCGTTAGCATCATCACTAACGGCTACACAACGTGTAAACCTACACGCGCACCACACACACAGGTTTTCCTGTGCCGTTGCAGGAAAATACAAATCACTGATGCATTTAGTTAATTTCTTATGATTAACAGAATCTTCTAATAAGTTCAATACATTTAGTTGATTTCCTACTACGTTCAATACATTTCAGAATATTATTGAATTCCGTTTTAATGTCTGGATTCCGTGGTTCTGTCCGCAACGCAGATTTTATAGGGAGAGGGAGAGATCGCTAACTCTCTCTCCCTCCCTCCCCTGGCTGTGTGTCCAGAAACTCCTGTTTCTCCTGGGGGACAGAGTGTGATCCAGAGGACAGTCTCCTCTAGCTGGCTCTCCTGGGGGACAGAGTGTGATCCAGAGGACAGTCTCCTCTAGCTGGCTCTCCTGGGGGACAGAGTGTGATCCAGAGGACAGTCTCCTCTAGCTGGCTCTCCTGGGGGACAGAGTGTGATCCAGAGGACCGTCTCCTCTAGCTGGCTCTCCTGGGGGACAGAGTGTGATCCAGAGGACAGTCTCCTCTAGCTGGCTCTCCTGGGGGACAGAGTGTGATCCAGAGGACAGTCTCCTCTAGCTGGCTCTCCTGGGGGACAGAGTGTGATCCAGAGGACAGTCTCCTCTAGCTGGCTCTCCTGGGGGACAGAGTGTGATCCAGAGGACCGTCTCCTCAGCTGGCTCGCCTGGGGGACAGAGTGTGATCCAGAGGACAGTCTCCTCTAGCTGGCTCGCCTGGGGGACAGAGTGTGATCCAGAGGACCGTCTCCTCAGCTGGCTCGCCTGGGGGACAGAGTGTGATCCAGAGGACAGTCTCCTCTAGCTGGCTCGCCTGGGGGACAGAGTGTGATCCAGAGGACAGTCTCCTCAGCTGGCTCTCCTGGGGGGACAGAGTGTGATCCAGAGGACCGTCTCCTCTAGCTGGCTCTCCTGGGGGGGACAGAGTGTGATCCAGAGGACCGTCTCCTCTAGCTGGCTCTCCTGGGGGACAGAGTGTGATCCAGAGGACAGTCTCCTCTAGCTGGCTCTCCTGGGGGACAGAGTGTGATCCAGAGGACAGTCTCCTCTAGCTGGCTCTCCTGGGGGACAGAATGTGATCCAGAGGACAGTCTCCTCTAGCTGGCTCTCCTGGGGGACAGAGTGTGATCCAGAGGACCGTCTCCTCAGCTGGCTCTCCTGGGGGACAGAGTGTGATCCAGAGGACAGTCTCCTCTAGCTGGCTCTCCTGGGGGACAGAGTGTGATCCAGGGGGACAGGCTCCTTTAGCTGGCTTCTTGTCAACATGGCTTATAAACACGGAGTGAAAATCACCAATCAAAATGAACGTTCTACCACAGGCAACATGGTATTTTTGGAAAGCATATTTGATTCTGAGTTCCGGCATATAAAGCTTGTATGTGATAACTACTTCGAATTTGTTCCAAAAACACTTCGCTGGCGCTAAAGAGGGAGGCTCGCTGGGCTGGCGCTAAAGAGGGAGGCTCGCTGGGCTGGCGCTAAAGAGGGAGGCTCGCTGGGCTGGTGCTAAAGAGGGAGGCTCGCTGGGCTGGCGCTAAAGAGGGAGGCTCGCTGGGCTGGTGCTAAAGAGGGAGGCTCGCTGGGCTGGTGCTAAAGAGGGAGGCTCGCTGGGCTGGTGCTAAAGAGGGAGGCTCGCTGGGCTGGTGCTAAAGAGGGAGGCTCGCTGGGCTGGTGCTAAAGAGGGAGGCTCGCTGGGCTGGCGCTAAAGAGGGAGGCTCGCTGGGCTGGCGCTAAAGAGGGAGGCTCGCTGGGCTGGCGCTAGCACGTGCCCAGATCAAACACACCTCTGGAACGCCCATTAAGGTGTTTACACGTCCTAATAATTCTAAAGATGGCTCAGAAAACCAGGTGTTTTAATCGATGTATGCTTACTTCCATTATGACCTTAGCAGATTAAAGATAAGCAGAGGAAGGTGTTTACATGACTAATGCATCATCTGCCTACTGCCATAATCAGTTTTAATATTGAATTTATTAGTGTGCATGTAAACGTACTCACTGATGCTTCTTAACCTGCTTAGTGCTGACTGCTCTGCTGGGCCAAGCAGTCGGCTACCCACCCAGTCACCCACCCAGTCACCCAGTCAGCCACCCAGTCAGCCACCCAGTCACCCACCCAGTCAGCCAGTCAGCCACCCACCCAGTCAGCCACCCAGTCACCCATCACCCACCCAGTCAGCCACCCACCCAGTCACCCACCCAGTCAGCCACCCCACCCAGTCAGCCACCCCACCCAGTCACCCACCCAGTCACCCACCCAGTCAGCCACCGCACCCAGTCACCCACCCAGTCAGCCAGTCAGCCACCCACCCAGTCACCCACCCAGTCACCCACCCAGTCAGCCAGTCACCCACCCAGTCACCCACCGAGCCACCCACCCAGTCACCACTGATCACCCAGTCACCCACCCAGTCACCCACCCAGTCACCCAGTCACCCACCCAGTCACCCACCGAGTCACCACCCACCCAGTCACCCACCCGAGTCAGCCACCCACCCAGTCACCCACCCGAGTCAGCCACTCAGCCAGTCACCCAGTCACCCACCCAGTCACCCACCCCGTCACCCACCCAGTCAGCCAGTCACCCACCCAGTCACCCACCCAGTCACCCACCCAGTCAGCCACCGAGTCACCCAGTCACCCACCCAGTCAGCCAGTCAGCCACCCACCCAGTCACCCACCCAGTCACCCACCCAGTCACCCAGTCACCCACCCAGTCAGCCACCGAGCCACCCACCCAGTCAGCCACTGAGTCACCCAGTCACCCACCCAGTCACCCACCCAGTCACCCAGTCACCCACCCAGTCACCCACCGAGTCAGCCACCCACCCAGTCACCCACCGAGTCAGCCACCCACCCAGTCACCCACCCAGTCAGCCACTCAGCCACCCACCCAGTCACCACCCACCCAGTCACCCACCCAGTCAGCCACCGAGCCACCCACCCAGTCAGCCACTGAGTCACCCAGTCACCCACCCAGTCACCCACCCAGTCACCCAGTCACCCACCAGTCACCCACCCAGTCACCCAGCACCCACCCACACCCAGTCACCCACCCAGTCAGCCACCGAGCCACCCACCCAGTCAGCCACTGAGTCACCCAGTCACCCACCCAGTCAGCCACCCAGTCACCCACCCAGTCAGCCACCGAGCCACCCACCCAGTCAGCCACTGAGTCACCCAGTCACCCACCCAGTCACCCACCCAGTCAGCCACCGAGCCACCCACCCAGTCAGCCACCGAGCCACCCACCCAGTCAGCCACCGAGTCACCCAGTCAGCCACCCAGTCAGCCACCCAGCCAGTCAGTCACCCAGTAACCCAGTCACCCAGCCGTCCTAGCAGGCAGTAAAAATAGCCTTGACGTAACATGAGCACGTCCAGGCAGGCAGTACATCCAGAAACATGAACACAACACATGACAACACTGACAGTCTGACCTTGGCTCTGATTACTCCCCTCTATCCACAGTCAGACGGTCTGTCTGGCTATGGTCTGTTGTTGAGACACTAATAATATTGTCTTGGGACATGCATATTGACCAATGACTGTGACGTTGACTGGGTTAGGGCTGTGTGAGGGCTAGGACTGTCATACTCTCACCACCACAGTTCATTATCGGACTTTACTGATCAATACATTTACTGCCCTCTCTCTCTCCACGGAAGATGACTTTACTGATCAATACATTTACTGCCCTCTCTCTCTCCACGGAAGATGACTTTACTGATCAATACATTTACTGCCCTCTCTCTCTCCACGGAAGATGACTTTACTGATCAATACATTTACTGCCCTCTCTCTTTCTCTCCACGGAAGATGTCTCTGTCCGCTTATGGAGCTTTGTTATTGAGACCTAGTCAATATGTATCAATAGAAAATATTATTTATCAGGCCTGTGACATCAGATCACAGTTCATTATTTAACCTTGCTGATGAACATTAGGTAGGCTAACATCTCTCCTCTGTGACATCAGATCACAGTTCATTATTTAACCTTGCTGATGAACATTAGATAGGCTAACCTCTCCTCTCCATTGTCAGATGTCTGTCTGTCTAGGGAGTTTGTTGTTGTTCAGAGACAGTAATGTCATAGGTCTGGCTAGGGAGTTGAGACATAAAGTTGTCTAACTCCTTGAAGGGTAGCTACTAACCTACATAATGATTTCATGACCAGGGCTGGCATAATTACCGTATAACCGTGTAACTGGAGGTTATGGGTGAAGACCGTCATGAAATAAAATAACCGTCATCAACGAAAAAAAATAACCCTTTGCCTTGATGACAGCTTTGCACACTCTTGGCATTCTCTCAACCAACCAGATGTGTTATTTCATAGTTTGGATGTCTTCACTATTATTCTACAATAAAAAACCCTGGAATGAGTAGGTGTGTCCAAACCTTTGACTATATATATATATATATATATATATATATATATATATATATATATCACAAACAAAGTATTCAGACCCCTTGACTTTTTCCACATTTTGTTGCGTTACAGCCTTATTCTAAAATTGATGAAATATTTTTTTCCCTCATCAATCTACACACAATACCCCATAATGACAGAGCAAAAACAGGTTTTTAGATTTTTTTGCAAATGTATTAAAAATAAAAACTGAAATATCAAATTTATATAAGTATTCAGACCCTTTACTCAGTACTTTGTTGAAGCACCTTTCGCAGCGATTACAACCTTGAGTCATCTTGGGTATGACTACAAGCTTGGCACACCTGTATTTGGGGAGTTTCTCCCATTCTTCTCTGCAGATCCTCTCAAGCTCTGTCAGGTTGGATGGGGAGTGTCACTGCACAGCTATTTTCAGGTCTCTCCAGAGATGTTCGATCGGGTTCAAGTCCGGGCTCTGGCTGGGCCACTCAAGGACATTCAGAGACTTGTCCTGAATCCACTCCTGTGTTGTCTTGGCTGTGTGCTTAGGGTCGTTGTCCTGTTGGAAGGTGAACCTTCGCCCCTAGTCAGGTCCTGAGCAGGTTTTCATCAAGGATCTCTCTGTACTTTGCTCCATTCATCTTTGCCTCGATCCTGACTAGTCTCGCAGTCCCTGCCGCTGAAAAACATCCCCACAGCATGATGCTGCCACCAGCATGCTTCACTGTAGGGATGGTGCCAGGTTTCCTCCAGACGTGACGCTTGGCATTCAGTCCTAAGAGTTCAATTTTGGTTTCATCAGACCAGACAATCTTGTTTCTCATGGTCTGAGAGTCTTTAGGTGCCTTTTGGCAAACTCCAAGCGGGCTGTCATGTGCCTTTTTACTGAAGAGTGGCTTCCGTCTGGCAACTCTGCCATCAAGGCCTGATTGGTGGAGTGCTGTAGAGATGGTTGTCCTTCTGGAAGGTTCTCCCATCTCCACAGAGGAACTCTTGAGCTCTGTCAAATTGACCATTGGGTTCTTGGTCACATCCCTGACCAAGGCCCTTCTACCCAATTGCTCAGTTTGGCCGGGCGGCCAGCTCTAGGAAGAGTCTTGGTGGTTCCAAACTTCTTCCATTTAAGAATCATGGAGGCCACTGTGTTCTTTGGGACCTTAAATGCTGCAGACATTTTTTGGTACCCTTCCCCAGATCTGTGCCTCGACACAATCTGCACTTTCAACTGTGGGACCAAATCATGTCCAATCAATTTGAATTTATCATAGGTGGACACCAATCAAGTTGTAGAAACATCTCAAGGATGATCAATGGAAACAGGATGCATTCTGATCTCAATTTTGAGTCTCATAGCAAAGGGTCTGAATACTAATATAAAGGTATTTCTGTTCTTTATTTTTAATACATTTACTAACGTTTCTAAACCTGTTTTTGCTTTGTCATTATAGGGTATTGGGTGTAGCTTGATGAGGATTTTTATTTTATTTGATCCATTTTAGAATAAGGCTATAACGTAACAAAATGTGAAAAATGTCAAGGGGTTTGAATACTTTCTGAAGGCAGTGTGTGTGTGTGTGTGTGTGTGTGTGTATGTATGTATATATATATATACACACACACACACAGTGGGGAGAACAAGTATTTGATACACTGCCAATTTTTCAGGTTTTCCTACTTACAAAGCATGTAGAGGTCTGTAATTGTTATCATAGGTACACTTCAACTGTGAGAGACGGAATCTAAAACAAAAATCCAGAAAATCACATTTAAGTAATTAATTTGCATTTTATTGCATGACATAAGTATTTGATCACCTACCAACCAGTAAGAATTCCGGCTCTCACAGACCTGTTAGTTTTTCTTTAAGAAGCCCTCCTGTTCTCCACTCATTACCTGTATTAACTGCACCTGTTTGAACTTGTTACCTGTATAAAAGACACCTGTCCACACACTCAATCAAACAGACTCCAACCTCTCCACAATGGCCAAGACCAGAGAGCTGTGTAAGGACATCAGGGATAAAATTGTAGACCTGCACAAGGCTGGGATGGGCTACAGGACAATAGGCAAGCAGCTTGGTGAGAAGGCAACAACTGTTGGCGCAATTATTAGAAAATGGAAGAAGTTCAAGATGACGGTCAATCACCCTGGGTCTGGGGCTCCATGCAAGATCTCACCTCGTGGGGCATCAATGATCATGAGGAAGGTGAGGGATCTGCCCAGAACTACACGGCAGGACCTGGTCAGAGAGCTGGGACCACAGTCTCTCAAAGAAAACCATTAGTAACACACTACGCCGTCATGGATTAAAATCCTGCAGCGC